>NC_079890.1:13401844-13620045 GCF_024868665.1 Triplophysa rosa | reverse complement strand
ACACACACACACACACACACACACACACACACACACACACACACACACACACACACGCACACGCACACACACACACACACACACACTCGTTAACTGGGGGATAAAATAAAATCATCTTCTCGGTTAAAGAGAGGTCTGATAATCTGCATGAAGAGGGATTTGATGGAATGAATGAATAAATGCATTAATACTTGAGGCGCTTAGCATCGCAATCACCGCATTTCAATGCAGAGAGAACTGCACCCGCACCGCAGCGAAGCCGCCCGATCCGACGTGTCAGATGTTAATGACCGGCCAACGAGAAGAATCTATCCACATGTTCATTTGTCATTAAGCAGGAAAATTTTAACACCAGACTCTGAAGTGCTACAGTGTCACAACAATTTACCAGATCAGGAAGGAGGAGGAGGTGAAGAGAGGCAGGACAAAAACAGAAGGAATGCATTCCTGTAGCCAGCAACTCTTTAAAAGGGGGACGGCGAAGAGCAAAAATGCTTTGTATCAGCACAAACGTGCACGCAAACACAGAACTGCACCGCAGCCAATATTTTGACTAGTCAGTAGGTCCTGGAACAGAGAGCATTATGGGAGGGAGAAAGTCCATCTATTTCTTGGGTGGCATTTAGAGTACGATAGAGCGGATCAGTGGTTGAAGGGCCAATGATGGCACCTACCCAGCATCATTTTGTTCTTTTTGAAGCACGACACATGTAGCTGTCTCACTCATTGACTCCTACACAACCGCATGCACTCAGAAAGTGATGTCATTACCAGCAGCTGCACAAACATGCAGAGGAAAATCAATGAGCGTATGGCACATTTATTAAATCCTGATGTGGCAGGCAGGATAGAGAGGCCCAGCAGTTACAATTGAGTGCAGTGTTAGAGAGAAATTTGCAGACAGAGCACCGCAAGGACCTAACCTATGAAGAGATGAAGATGGAGAGAAACTCCCTCAGCCAGTTTATTCTTAGAGCCGTTCTACCAAATCAAACAGTGTTTGACAGAGCCAAATGGAGCCATGGGCAGAAACTCGACAGAACCATGAACTATGAAGCCAATACGTGAAAAATCCTTAAAACTGTTAACAGAAATGACAACAACTGAACATCTTCATTAACAACAATATTCATTAAATATTAATAATAAAATGTAGAAGACAAACTCTGAAAGCCATGCAGTCAAAGGTTCTTAAAAAAAACATCTCTTTCGTACCTTTTCATAATCGGATGTTAAAGGAATGGTTCTATGGAACCATTTAGACAAAAAAAGGTTCTTCTATGGCATCGAAGAACCTTTTGAAGCACCTTATTTTTAAGAGTGCAATTTGCTACTGCAAGTCTATAAAACACTTAACAAAGTGTTCACATAGTTCAAATTATAACAACATAAAACATATTATTGTTTATTGAAAGGCAGTTAGTTGCCCCAAAAAGTCCAATATGAACTGCAAAAGAAACTTTCCCATAAGAAAAGGGTAACCAGAGTAACACGAAAACAACTGTAAACACTTGTTCATCATGCAAATTAAATGTGGAATCCTGACAGAGACAGAGGTGACAGACAGATAGCGTGTTGAAACAGACAGAAAGACAGTCAGACAAGACGAGAAAGCCCCTGGCTGTCTCCTCACGCGCTCACCTAAATGACTTTGCATTCTACATCTATCCCTCCATTTCTTTCAGTCTTTTCTCCTCCCACTCTTAACCTTGACTGAAGCTTTGGAAAAACACCGTCAATAAAGCCCACCATCTCTAGGTTACCTCCGTTCAGACAGCTGTTAAGTTCCGATTAGTGGATGTCCTGTCAAAGCAGATGTAGTAGTGTGAGCTTTACAGAGCTAATATTATTACCCTCCCTCTCTTCTTCATTCTTTCCCTGTGATGTCCATTTACTGACAGATGTTTGTTGGTGCTTGCGCTTTTCCACATATGTATTCTGCCATATCTGTCCGTCCGATGGATCAGACGAACGTGCACGACTGTTAATGTTGGCTGAGGAATCCCCTCAATCCCTTGGAAAACTATTTAAATTTAAGTGACAGAGTGTGTAAGTGAAGTGGGAATAAGATTCTCCGGCTGTGTGGTTGCTGTGGAATTTTGGTCCTTACGGAGAGGAGCTTCAGCCTTCGTAGCGCTGTTTGTTTTGGACGTCCGATCCAGGCAGAAATATGTTCCCCCTTTCCACCCGCAGCTTTGTCGCAACAGCAAAGTCACTTCAGAAAGCGTCGTCTCGCACTATGACCGTGTTTTCGCAGACACACTGTTGCCACAAGTATGGCTTGAGTCAAAGCCAATCACTAGTGGATAATAAATCCCACTCTAACGAGATAAGAGAAAAGCTTAACATGCTGTGGGAAGATTTTTGTGTGTACTTCACCTGTACTAAGAGAGATAGTGATCATAAATTTGACAACTACATTGCATAAACTCTGATGCAGTTTTTACAGGACGTGCTGTTTGCGTGCTCAGTTTGGCGCCGCTTATAGGATTTTATGAATGATAAACACTTTATGACCAACACGTCAAATCGACAGCTGATGAACCAAATTCCTAAAAACGTGCAAATTGCCACCACAGACTTTAGCCACACTCATTTGTGAAGCGAGCGCCAATACAAACGATGAGAAATCCACCACTTTGATGTTTCGCCCTATTTTGTGGTTTCGACATGGTCTTTAGCGATTTTAATTCATCTCAGAACTCTCCGGGGGTTTTAGGAAATCTGGGCCAAACAGTGATTGAAGCCATTAGAGCAATCCCTTCAAAAACTACAGGATAAAATGGGATGGAGCGGAGGAAGGATAAAGTGGAAAAAAGAGCATGAATGACTTACTGGTAACAATCTGACCCCTTTACCTAAACGCTGGAAGGTTGGATGTGTCTATATTAAAACTTTCCTTTCCCAGATTACTGATCGTCACCTGGAGGGGAAAAACTTCAACCATCTTCCCTGAAGCAAGAAAAGCATGCAGTTATGAGTGTACAGTGCCGTGGAAATCCACATCGGAGCCATGGCAAACCCGGCTTTACCTAATGACCCGGCTCTCAATTACATCATCATCTGTTTGTAGGGCTCGTGGGACAAGAGGTTAAGATACATATAAACCTCCCCTAACCGCCACCTGCAGTATATACACACACTTCCATTCACACAATCAAATTTATAGTCCTTTTACCAGCCCAAGCAGGAATTCTAAAGGGTTTTAGTTTGCTTCTGGAAACAAATGTTTTAATATTCTGGTAATGGCTTAAGAATGCAGGAGAGGGAAGAGACTCAGACAAGTATGACTGATTTTTAAATGGTTTTTGTAGTGAATGATTCATTATCTCTTTCTCACACGCACACAGGCTCTTTCACTCTTTCGCTCTGACTTCCGTCTGTCATAAAGGACTCTGTCGCTGACGTGCAATCACAGTGCGACATGAGTTTGCCCCTCCACCAAAATGAGCAGCTCACGCTCTCAATTCCCATGTTCTCTAAAAATAAAATAGCCGGAGAAAAAAAACACATTGGAGCCGCAATTATCTTGCTATAGTGATGCGAGTTTCTCAGGCTTAAACAATGGTACCAATAAACAGTTTTTTATTATAACTCTTATTTTTGCGCTTAGTGTTTTTCTTTCTCAAGCTTTTAAACTTTTATAGGGTTATCTACAAATTTTCAAGCTATGTAGCCAAATGGAAAAGCGGAATTTTAATGGCAATGGTCTGTTCTACCTGATTGTCTGGTTTCTTGCCCCACACACACAGAACTTCAGAAAGCTCTACAGATTTCCACTGAATTGGAACGGCTGTCATTCACAAAGTGCTACACATCCCCCGTCCCATACTTGTTCGTTAAATATTTTGTCTAATTTTAAGGGATAGTTCACCCAAAAAGAAAATTCTGACATCATTTACTCACCCTCAGATTGTTCCAAACCTGTATATATTTCTTTGTTCTGCTGAACACAAAGGAAGATATTTGGAAGAAAGTCAGTAACCAAACAGATCTAATCCCCCATTTACAGCTATAGTAGAGAAGATAAATACTATGGGAGTCAATTGGGGGGTGAGATCTGTTTGGTTAGTGACATTCTTCCAAATATCTTCCATTTGTGTTTAGCAGAACAAAGACATTTATACAGGTTTGGAACAATCCGAGTAAATGATGACAGTATTTTCATTCTTGGGTGAACTATCCCTTTAATTATTCTTTCACTTAATAAAAAGAATGTTGTATTGTCAATCCTGCTGATCACATTTCACAATGTCTTATTCCATTTCAGCAAAAATCAGTGCATCAAAAAACACCAGATTCCACCTGGCCCATCGCACCTCATCTTTGTCATTGTACAGTCTTGGTCATTCTTATTAACAGACAGACGCTTACCAAAAATATCTTTGCACACCAGCTTAAATGCATATATTATCGCTCATATATTAATGCACTAATATTTTCATCACGCCCTCTTACTAAATCACACACTTCAGCTATTCGAGAGGTTTCCAAGCTGACGGTAAAATGAAAAGCCAATTACACTAAAGGAGACCAGGGCGGATGGGGAGAACTATTAATCAGTTATATCAATTACAAAGACTCCACCCTTCCACTGGATGGGGTCACCGGGGTCAGGACATCCATGCTCTGTGGATCGAGATGGTGGAAGATGCCTGTATGTGTGTGTAACCCGAATCGCTAGCCAAACCACGGCCGACCGTGGTAAAACATTATGTTTGGATCAAGTTACTCAATGAACCCTGCACCACAATCTGTTACTATGGGCTTGCAAACTGACACCTGTGTTCCTGTATGGGCCCTTTTATTGCTATAGTGGCACTCTTAATGACCTCACACACACACTAGAAACAAAAAAATCAGGGATCTTTCTCGGAAACAGGAGAATAGGTGTGTATATGGATATAAAAGGGCGAGAAAGAGAGGAAGGTAGAAAGCTTATGTAAAAGTGCATGGTTTAGGGATAGGGGAATTTGTTTTTTAGTGTGTTTTAAAGGTGCAGTGAACTGGCCGTTTTTATTGTTTTATACTATTGTCTGATGTCTACTTATGACGTTCGCGTGGTTTTTACATTCGGAAACATCAAAATCAATAAATAACAGGCTTTTTTACCCTGGTTTTGAAGCCGGCTGGAGAAACGCTCGGTTTTTAAGGGCGGGCCGCATAGAAGACTTGGAAGTAAACGCCCACTGCTGTGATTGGATAGCAGCTTGCGTAGTTGACTTAGTTGAGGCCTTCTGTGAATTTGGTTAGACACGTAACTTTATGTAACTTGATTTTACTCAAATTTACGGACTTATTTCCCGGATGTGATGGCAAGGCTTTGCGTATAGTTTGTATTAGGGCTGCACGATAATTTATCGCAATACCAATAAATCCTATTGAAATCAAGCTGGCTACAATATGCAATGTGTCAATATTTTTTTAATGCGTAGCTTGTCCGTGAAGCACGTCTCTGGGATCAGTAGGAAATGCTGCTCGATCTAAAAGCAGTGCGAGTTTGAGTCGCTTATAATGTGCATTTGAAAAAGCAACACCCATCAAACATGAACATTATAAATATACTTTATTATCATAAAAATACCTGATGAGGCTTGAGTAACAGTGATAAAAAGATGTCCATAGGCATTTCCTAGATTCTTGAACGTGTTATGGTCTTCTTCTGCAGTGCGTATTTGGAGTTTCCGCACGAGAGCGCCCTCTGGCTTTCGGATGCAGCAGCATTTTCCCGTACTTCACTCAAAAGCTGTGCATAAATCACGCGATATTTATCGTCGGTTTATCGCGACAGCCCTAGTTTGTATAGCCTATAGTTGCATGGTGTTTAGTGATATATGACCGTACATGTCAGCATTTAAGACCCGCGAACCGGACAGAAGATCACCGCGATCGCGGGTCTCAAATGTTATAGTTATCATGATAAATTAACAAACGGTAGACTCCCGGCCAAAATGACCCAGCACCAGAAATAATATCAAAACACTTCAAAACAGCCTCCATTATTCGCAAACGGTGGATAAAACCTTGAAAAATGATATATGAGCCCGCCAAATCACAGAGATGCCTAGAGGTCCCCAGGTAATACTATCAGGGCATATCTCTAACAAAGCAATAGTGACGCATAGTACAAATATGTTTTACTCACATAAGATTGCTGCGCCATTCCTATCGGATCCAATATTGATGGCACAGCACTGCTTTTTAATTTTAGTCTCTCAGCAAAGACTTGTTCAAGGAATCCGCGTTGAAATGAAGCGAACAAACTCTTAATGTTTTCCCCACGTGAGCTGGAACGTCTTTAAAAATGAACTTCAACCACGCATTCCTACGGTCGGAATCCGAAGGAAGGTTCTGCGGCGTCTGTGTTCTTCCACAACCAGGCACTGCACAATATTTTGCGATCTTTAACGGCATGATGCTTACACTCGCTCTATCTGGTTCCGTGCAGCTTGTGTTCAGTACTGTCATGCGCGAACCAGTGGGCGGGGCTCGAGAAGTAGGCGTTGATATTCTTCTGTGGAGGCGGTGTTCAACCTATCTATGATAGGTGCATTCCAGGACCTGCCGTTCGCTGAGTCTCGTGTCAATAACAGTTGTTATTTAAGCAACAAGGGCGTTTTCAGGTCTGACACTTACAGGATGTTCGCTTGAATACGATTCCCTCTTATATAACAAAAGCTCGGGTTAAAATTGTGGTCCTAGTTCACTGCACCTTTAATGAACAATAAAGAAACTAAGAGGAAAACTTAGAAATGTAGGTGCCCATGTATCTTCAAGAAGAACGAGTACACGTTACTGGGAAGCACACATTTATGATCAACTACATACACAAAAGTACAATCTATTAATGGATGACACGAGGGATGTTAGAGGAGGGATAGTGACCTAGAATACTACTCTCAGACAACAATGAAAAAATGCAAAAGGCAGCACATAATATTCACTAGTAATGAATATTCAACACTGTTACCAGATTGCTCCCAATCACACGATCACCCACACTTCCACGCAGATGTAATTTAGCATCTTCTTAAATCCACAAATATTTCTTTGTTTCTTTCACAGAGTACACACGAGGATAAAAATGCCGTTGTATATGCATAAATAAAATCTCTTTCCTACCATCTCCACTAATTAATAATTTACACCCCATTCCATTTGTATCCCTTAGAAAGAAGCAGGAAAAAGATCACACTTGTGAAAATCTGCCATGGTTACTACGACAACTGCTTCTGGGAATCGGTGCGATATGAAGTGCCAAGAATTCTGGGTAAATCTACTTTGGACCACAGATGAAAGCGCGGTCGTTCGTGTGTTGTGTGCATGTACATTCTAGTGGACATGATTACCGTCTTGCATGATCATTCATCACAGTGTATCAAAGTGACACGTTCGAATGAGAAACATTTACTTGTACTTTTTGTGTAAGAGTGTTTCTTTGAAGTCTTGTGTGAGTCAGGGTGCTGGTTAATTTTCACACAACATCTGTATTCAGCTGCACTCTAAAAGGATGTCAACTTTTAACACCCATCCAAGGTGAATATTATTTATTAAAGTCAACATTCTTAATACTGGTTCTTGGTTTTAAAGCCAATTATCATTAGGGGTGTAACAACATATCGAAGTATCGCATATCGCAATGCAAAAACATTACAATATGTATCGAAAAGCTATGGTAAAATTCAGTTTTGTTTTTCTGTGACAGATCTATTCAGTTTTTATGAGTTTACATAAAGATGGCTCAATTAAACCTTGAATGTTGTCAATTCTTTAATAACAAATGTTACTAAAAATTGTTACCGTTTTTTTTTGGGGGGGGAATCTGTCAATTGAGTGTCAGATTCTTATTTACACTTTTCCCCCTCAAATATCGTGATGCAATTGCAATCATAAATCGGGTATCGTATTGAATCATGAGTTGTGCGTATCGTTTCACCCATAATTAGCATTATTTTAAAAAATAATTGTGAAACAGCTTCTTTTTCCGATGACATCACCAAGCCCTCTTGTTTATTAGACCATGTTTTTTTTTTTTGTACCATCCCATCTAATCCCATTGTATAAAACTACATTCTGCCTCTGCATTTTTTCTTTCTGAATTTCCCGTTTCATTCATAAATAAGTCTCATTACAGAAGTAAACACAATGTGATGTTGACTTTAAGGCTGGACAGTCAAACCACAGCTTAGTCTGCGCCGCACAGAATGAAAACAAGTTTTCCTCAACTGGAGATTCCCAACCATTAAGAATCGATCAAGGCCAAGCCAGGCTGAACACACTCACACACATCATAAAGAAAATTTGAAGGTCCTTTTTATGCTTGGCTGGCTCACTGCACTTGAATTGGAAACGCACAGAGATCATGCAAGATGCGAATGTTCAATGCTTTCTTTAACTCCCTCTGATTGAAAAACTGTTGCAGTTCATTTCATCACTGAGAAATTATAACACAGCAGCAGTGGAAGGTAAAACAAACTCTATGTCAACCACCCCGTCTCACATGCACATGCCTACATTCTCCAAAAGGAAAGTCTGAGCTACAAGTTCATTACAGTGTGTGTGTGTGTGTGTGTGTGTGTGTGTGTGTGTGTGTGTGTGTGTGTGTGTGTGTGTGTGTGTGTGTGTGTGTGTGTGTGTGTGTGTGTGTGTGTGTGTGTGTGTGCGTGCGTGCGTGTAATGATGGTGCAAGCGGGAAGCCACTGCTAGGTTTCAACAAAGAACTATTCCATGCAGTGCGACTATAGACACACTACTGCTACATGGCTAAAGAAAAAGGGAGTTGTAGGTATTTGATGATCTTCAATATTAAATGAATTACTCAAATAGTCATGAAATGAATTGTGTGAATATCTCGAAGAAACAGAAACAAGGAGAAATTGAGTGGAAGAGATAGTCAGAGAATAACTGGACACAAATAAATGCTACACACTAACACAGACCAAAAAGGAAACATTCAGTTATTTAACCACACCAACCGTCTTCTTCCCCAAGAGTAACACAAATACTCAGAACAACTGCATCCAATCGAATTTGTAAGCATGATGTCATTCAATGAGTATGTGGAGATTTCCATTTCTCATCGTTTTGTCTGTTTTTTCTTCTTTTCTCACATGCTCCCTTCCCTTTTTCATGAGCTGCGCTACAGAGAATGCGTTGTGTGCTCAATACTACGCTTTTAAACCAAGGTACTATTCATCTCACCATGTGGATAATTCACGTGTGCTACAATGACACAATGAAGGAATCAAACTCACCCTGTGTTCTTATTCCAAAAGCTGGTACGGCTCAATCTTTAAGAATTCTCTGATTTCCAAGCTCAAATGACCGTGTGACAAGTGAGACGTTCACAAGAACTGAATTTATGAGGATTGATTTTTTAAATTTAGACATTTTAGCCCAATTTACTTGGCACTCAATAGACAAGCAATGAACCTGAGAAAGAGAAAAATGGATTATATAGATGAGTGTTCAGAGGTCTGTGATCAGTCATAAATGCCCCGCACATGAACAACTTGGCACAAATCGGTGCATAGAGAATAAGCGACTTTTTAATGTGCTGATGCAGCATGTAGATGATGCTCCATATGAGTGATATTCCTATGGGCCTTCAAACCATAACAGATGCCGAGTTCACATGGGGCTTTATGGCAGCTGATGTTAGTTGATTGTCAGAGGTAATTTAAGCAGTACAAGAGGCTCTCGCTATTTTTTAGCCATCACCTCCTCTCACATTTTCTCCAGAGGCAGGCAGCACGTTTCCTCGTTGCCAAGCTGTGCCGTTCTGATTCGTTCAGTAATTTCGGCGTATACATTTAGACTTCCTTTTCCCATTCACTGAGCTACCAGTGATTTCTCTTTCACTTTTCACAAAAATCAGGTGGTGATAAACTTCCTTTTCGTGCGGTTGAGGGACGCAGGGGTTTCCGGAGAAAGTCACTGGTAGCGGGAAAAGCTCTGAGACGAGTGTGTGGGTGTGTTCTCCAGTCTAGTACCTCTGTCAGAATTTTTGTGCAGAGTGCTGGGGACAGGAAAAGAAAACACACAACCAAATATGTTGTATGTGCTCCTGTTTGTTTTTCATCCCTAGGCAACACTGTTATTTCCTAGTGAGGTCTTGCCTGGTCACACTGACGCAGTTTTTCTCTCTTCTAACATCCCCCCACCCCACCTTGTTCTCGTCTCACCTTTACTCGCACTCTGTCGTTCTTGCCAAGTGAAGAAATATCATAGTAGGAACAAATGATGGCCTCCACGTGGTAATGGTCCTTGTGTTCATTTTTTGTTCTTTAAGCTTTAAAGAGGTATAATCACAGAACTTTTACCCTATGAATATATTTGAGAAAATATGTACACGGGGTAAACAGGATTAGCGATACCCAGCCTGGAAAAAGGCACAATCCCTGAATAAATGGAAGATGTTGAATTTCTGTTGATAAATTACTAATTGCCACTGACAGTAAATATTACATTTAGCCTAATTCATATAGATGTACTTATAAAGGGCTGTGTGTTTTGTGTTTACAGAGCACAACTGTCTTTGAAGTAGGTGTGTATCTTTATCAAATAACTACAAATGTGCATTTTATCATTTAACTACTCAAGTATCAAAAGGCAAATCAGCTAATCTGTAGCCTAAATCAACGCTCAGCTAACACAAATACATGCGACTTCACCTATGAATAATGTGGTGTTTACATCACACCGTTGTCGTAGGAAAACGGCATTTTAAAGCGAAAACGATCCTCGATTATACTGCCGTTTCCACATGCATTTTAGAAAAAATCTGCGTTTACACTACGGCTCTCACTAAATCCTCGGTGTTTCGAGTTTGACGTCATCACGCAACCGTGTTTTTTGGCAAGTTTAACAATCATAGGTAGTTTAGATGGTTTGAGTTAGGTTAGGGTAAAGGTTTCGTAAGACTTGAAACAACACGTTTTTAGTCAAAACCAACAAGCCACGGCCACGGATCTGACTCGAAACACAAAGGATTTAGTGAGCGCTTTTACACTACACTACCGAAAACGCATGTCACATGACCGTTTAGACATGAGGTAATCCATGTTATTAGGCTTGTTTGATTTCATCCGGCGTCATGCAGACCGATCGACGGATGACATCGCAGTACTGAGAGCACGATTTAAAAGCATACGGTTCTCGCTCTCGTTGCTGTAATGTCACCCTGTCGATCCGTGTGCGCAGCGCAGCTTGAAGTCAAACAAGCCTGTTGTTCACACGGTCGTTGCGAGGTTGGTTGTCTTCAGGTAGCGTAATGGCTAATATGACCGAGGCTTAACGAATCAGGGAAGCAAACGTAATAATACAGGCGACTCAATCAGTAAGCGAATGTGGGCAACCACGCCTGCGTATTCTAAAGTCTCCGTTTTCGTCCGTTTACACAGAAACGCAACCCGGAGTTTTCAAACAGACCCTGCGTTTTAACTGGGATATATCGCCCTACAATCATGGCCGCCATACTGAAGGGTCGTTCCAAACCGAAGTGCTCATAACTGGCCACTTCAAAGGGCCCTTCAGAATGAAGGATTTCGAAGCGTATAACTGATGGTCACTTCGGGCTCCCATGATTCTTTGCGCAGATTCTTTGCGTGGTGACCCCGCCGGGCTCTCACTAAATCCTTGGTGTTTCGAGTCTGACGTCATCACCCAAACGTGTTTTTTCGTCAATTTTAACAATCATAGGTAGTTTAGATGGTTAAAGTAAGGTTAGGGTTAGGGTGTGGGTTAGGGTAAAGGTTTCGTAAGACTTGAAGCACCAAAGATTTAGTCAAAACCAACAAGCCACGCCCACGGATCTGACTCGAAACAACAAGGATTTAGTGAGAGCCAGTGATGCCGCCTCCTTATGGGCGCGGGATGATGATGCAGAAGGGCACTTCAAGAAACAGTTGTTTGGTCCCCTACACCCTTTAGCCCTTCACAGCTCTCACTCTGGAGGGTAAACCATTCGAAGGGCTTAGGGCATAGGGATGAGCCCTTCGAAATGGAACGCAGGGGGGGTCTGCAGCGTTTCCAAAAGTCTCCGTTTTCCGGGGTTGAAAACTCCGGAGTAGTGTAAACGCCAGGTGTGACTGTAGCAAGAGTTATGCGTTTTTAAAGGAAAACGCACTAGTATAAACGCTGTCTAAGAAATGTTCAATTTGTTTATCTAGAATAGATCCGAATCACATACAACACCCCGTATCGCTATCTCTCCTTACCATCCTTATCTGTCTCCTCGATCTACCATATGGCTCCCCGCTGCAAATCAGCACAATTTCACCCTGTCTCCTCGCGAAGGAAAAACGAGTCACTCAAGGTGATGCATCGAGAGCGATTCTTAGTTAGCGTGGCAAAATGACAGATTGATTGTTTGTGGTATGAGGGTGTGCTGAGTCTCGCTCTTTGAAGGCTGCTTTTGAACTCACAATCGCTGTCTCTCCAAAGAAAAGAAACCCTCAGAGTTAAATTCCTTCACACAAGCCCTGACTCAGTGATCTCATTCTAGAAATGTCGGTAAGATAAAAGTTGGATGTGTTGTCTTAAACTTTCACCTAACTTTGAGGAGAGATCCAAGTGTATTCACGAGCAGTGCTCGCATTACAGTGAACCTCTGTGCGTGCACGAGATCTGAAGAGCGGAGCGCGCATTCCACTTCGGCCCTTTTATTCATCCTTCAACAGCAGCTTCAAAGCGCTCTGACTCATTTGGCCACAGATCAGTTCAAATCGAGTGGAGCAGAAAGATCCGGTGCGGGAAATCTACAAATTGGCTTCTAGAGAAACAACCTATCCAACCAAGTTCCCTTTAGAAAAATAAAATACATATTATTTATGTATTTTGCTCGATAGTAATCTTGTGTATTTTATATATTACTATAATATTTAATAGCTAATATAACAATAATAATAATAATAATAATATGACAGATCGCTCTAATATATCCCTTATGAAAATGTACCTGGTTTTACTACAGTTAAAATTGAAAAACCATGGTTTTACTACAGTTAAAACCAAAAAAACATGGTTACTGCAGTAAAACAATGGTTATCACAAAATAACCATGGTTTTGACAACCATGTTTTTTGTAAAAACCATAGTAAACGATGGTTACTGTAGTAAAACCATGGTTTTGCCCCAAGTAATCAATGCACCAAAAAACCATGGTTACTACACAAGTACCACAAAAAAAACCATGGTTAATTTCCGTAAGGGATAGGTTGCCTTGCACAAACTAACATTTTAACATGATGACCTAGAGATCGAAACCTGGGATGAACATGTCAACGAGGTTACATGGGCGGGGCCACCCTTAATAAATTAATATTAATAAAACATGAGTATTAGTCATACCAACTATGAGTCTCGCGATATCTACAAATGTCTTTGATCCATTTTACATGCATTTACATGAAAAACGTTGCTTTTCGAGATAATGCCACGAATAGGACACACGTAGCCAATACATGTATTTCTCTCAAACGGTCACATTCTTAGTTTCATTTGTGTCTTTTTGTAAAAATAGAGAGAATTAAGTATCCATACAGAGGAAACTCCCTCTTGAACTAAAAGGAAACATATAATACTGAAAATATGGTACTGCCAACCAAGTGCAGCATGCTTTATCTGTGTAAATACAATAATAGAACAGAACAGTGTAATTTAGGCAAATCCATAACAAAACGCAGTCAATGGGGGCAGCGCGTAAATTATGTTTGTCATTGAATGCTCCCCTTTGGTTAATTGTCCTCGATTATTGCTGAACAGGGCACTGAATTACCGGCCATTTCAAGCATGTCCTAAACATACAGACATATCAAGGCTTCTTTACACGAACCATACGGTTACACGCAGCCCTCTTTATGTTAAGAGTGAACGAGCCCTCCGCCACCTTTATAATCCCATTACGTATTCTGGTACAGCTCGGTTTAATCTTGCACACACTGTTAGTTTGTCTCCCATTTCAATCGCCGTCTGTCTTTATCATTTATCTCTCAGCAATCCACATGAACTATTAAATTGATATGTTTAACTGCAGCCGCAATTCCGACAGTGAAAACCCGCATTATCGCTAATTTTAAGATGATTTACACAGTGCCTGCAGACTCGGAGCCGCGCTCTCATCCAAGTCCCCAGTTTTCAGTCTTTTGTTAGTGAGCGCAGCCCTGCTGAGGTCTGATAAATGCCATTTCATTCCAACAAGCACACCACATGCTGATTTAACACTATGGGATTTTTGCCTCTCTGACTCGGAGATGTGACAAATCTGCGTTTGCCTTAAGCAGCATGTAGGAAAACAAAGGTTTTATTAATCGTAAATTGCGTTAGCCTACATTCATCGGTAAAGCAAAGCCATGGTGCGCAAGCGCCCTAAATGTCTCCACTGATAAACTCGGGTTTTGGTATGTCCTCTGAATCAGAGTTTGTAATATCAGACTGTGGGTATAGTTAATGGAACTTCCTCAGAGTAGCCTATGTGCGTAAATGCGTGGGACAGCGCCAGTTAATCTTTGATGCAGTCTTAAAACCTGTCATCTACTCTCTGTCTGCCTAATACACACAAAACCCTGGGATTTCTCCACTCAAGTTTCCAAACTTCACCGTGGACCACAAGCGTAAGAGCAGTTTAAAAGCCAATCACTGCGTAAAAGCCTGTGTAGTTGTATGACAAAGTGAAATACACACGCGCAGTTTTAGACAACAATTGATCGTTAAACTGTAGCGAACCTCCATTCATATCCATGATGTAAATCGATAAAATAAAACTCTTAAACTCACTAATGGGTCCATGCGAGGTGAGTCTAGCCGCTGGGAGACCAGAAGCATCTTGGAGTGCGGGTAAACCACGTAGCCACTGTTAAATCCACTTTGTTTCTGTATGTGTGAACTGTCTTAAATAAAGAAAGGCCAGATTGGGATCTAATAAAAAGGGTCAATCTGAGTCTTAAAATTACGATATCACCCAGCTGCGTGTGCGATAAACAACCAGGAATGCGAATTGATTCCAGATGAAAGCTAATCTGACATTAAATTCAAGCGACAGTCGTGTTCATCCTCTTGAGCAGGACTAACAACACAAACGTCTGTATGAGCTCTCGGTCTGCACGGCCACTTACGATCACAGAGCTCTGTATCTTCCTGTCTGGTGGGCGGAGTCAGGACGCTCACCAGCGCTACGTCACAGAGGAGGAGGAGATACAAGGCGTGTTCGGCTTCACGCAACGCTGCGCAGACCAATCTACGTATGACGTCAAGGTATCGAAAGCTCTTTGTGCTTTTGGATCGCTCTCGCGATATTTTGATTTCATACGCAGATCGGTCTGCGCAGCGCCGCATGAGGTCGAACACGCCTACAAATATTCCACTTGGCGTCTGCATTTAAATAGCCTCGAGGGCGGTTTCCCGGACAGGGATTATTTTAAACGAGGACTAGGTTTTAGTTAATTTAGAAAATTTAAGTAGTTTTAACAAACATGTCTTACTAAAAAATTAATTGTGTGCATTTTGAGACAACACAAAGACACTGATGTATTTAAAGATGTCAGTGCAAGTTGTTTTCAGTTTGCACAGCTCTTACATTTATTTTAGTCTAGGACCAGTCTAATCCCTGTTCAGGAAACCACACATTACTGTTCTCCGCAGCGACTCCAGTTGGGGACTCTATGGCCTTGGTTTACCGGTTTCTTACACTTGAAATTAAAAACCCAGGGTCATATATCCTAAAGAAAACAATGGAATTTGTTCGATGTAAGGACATCTATAAAGTTGTGTGCCCCGAATCATTGACAAAATCGCATTTAAAAGATTTAAGACTTCAAAAGGTTCAGTTTCTCACTTCCGCCAGCATGGATCAAATTCCGTTGTAACTGCACAATAGGTTATTAAACGAGTGAGGAGCCACTTAACATTATCACCCTAACTTCCTGTTTCAGTGGAAATTACATCAATACATCAAGCTGTGTATTTGGCATTTTAGTGGGGTTTTAAGGAAGATTTTAAGAAATATATGGATATTGGATACCATTTCACGCTCACTAAACAAAAAAGCAACTAAACCTATTTCAGTTTGTAATCACTTTAATTAATGTACTATAACTAATGTATAACTTAATTTCTTACACTCATGTTTGTATTTTTCTTTTTTATTTTCTTTGTTCTCTCTTTTTCTTTTAATATTATTCATTCCATTTGGAATTTTGATTTTTGATGATATTGAAATTGTTGACACTTTACGCATTATATGTAAACAAACATATCATGCTAATTTACACATTGTATGTCAAAATATTCTTTTTATTTTTCTATTGACATTCAATTGAAAAAAATTCAGCAGGGTTTTAAAACAATCTTAGGTTAACTTGTTTCATGTTTCACCAAGTTCATCATTGTTCAGTCTAGGTTAGTAATTAATCCTGAGTATTCTAAGATTTTACATCTGCAGATTATTTGGTGTAGGTCTAAATTTACTCATTAAATTAGTTGTTTTGTTTATGATTAATTGTCCGATATTAAACAATCTACGGTAATATTTTAAAATCATTTTGTTTTACACTGTAATCTTCAGGTCAGTACTGGTTGTAGAGCAAACAGCATGATTAACCCCTTTTCAAAATTTTATTAAGATTTTATATAAAATAAGATTATAATTTTGAATACATGATACGCAAGCAGTCATTAAATTAAATGTACCTAATTAAATTGAATTAAATGTAATTAAAACACGTATTTAATTACGTTTGAGTATTTTGTCATTTGTATTTTACTTAACAAAAAAAAATCTAATGTAATTTGTAATTAAATACTTTGAGAGACTGTATTTAGTATTTTAAAATACTTAAATACTTATTCAAATATGTCATTTTATTCTTGCGTACACTAACTTTCATCACCAGGCACTGGTGGCACCTGTCACGGTCCACTGTCTGCCCTCACTCACCACCGGACTACAGCACCCATAATCCTTTGCACTCGTCACACCTGATCCCCATCATCTGGACATTATTAGTTAATTCCCATCACCTGTCTACCCCTCGTTATCTGTCCTGTTTAAGTTCTCTCCTTAGTTCAGTTATTTGTCCGGTATTGTTTATGTAAATGGTGGTGTGCTTGTCTGTGTCTTCTTCATCCTGGATAATATTAAAAGTATATTGGATTATCTACGGCTCTCGAGTGTTCCCTGCACGAACCGTTACAGAATACCGGACCGAAAGAAACGTTAATGTGAGAATCTTCCCTCTAACCTCATTTTGTTTCTGTTTTTTGTCAGTTTTTATTTTCTGTTTTCTATCATGGATAACCCGGCCGTTCTCCTTCTCCTCCTGCTGGAACCCACTACCCGGATGACTGCCTCTGTACTTTCTACCTGAAAGGCTTGAACAATGCGTGCAGAGCGCAGTTGTCCGGAGATGGTCCTCTGGGGAGTTTCGCGGAGTTTGTGGAATGGGTGCTGGTGAGGAACAATTCGCTGCTCATCAGTCCCACTCCGGACCCAGAGCCCAGCCCTACAACACCTCACTGCGCGGAGCATACGCCTGAACCCACCACGGACGGCGAGCCAGAGCCTGCCACAACCCAAGAGCCATCGCCATCAGGAGCGACTGAGTCAAGGATTGCCCTGGAGCCAGAGCCTCTCTGCACGTCCGACCAGGTGCGAGAGCTGGCTACATCACGCGCGACGTTGGATGAAACAGTGGAGAACGAGGGCATGGAGGAAAGCTCCGCCCACTGCACCACCACTGAGGGTGAGGTTACTCTGGACTCGTGGGAAAATGTAGAAGTTCCTGTTTGCCCTGATCTGCCTGTCTGCCCTCATCTGCTTGTCTGTCCTGAACTGTCCGTCTACCCCGCTACCTCTACAGAGGTAGTCCCTCTGCCCCTGGCATTCCCGATTATGGGAGTTGCAATATGGTGTGTGTGGGCAGCGCACACTATCCCAGAACCCCCAAGAAAGCCTGAACTCCCACCCAGCCTCCCTCTCCCACCTGCTCATCCCCTGTCAGCATCATCACTTCAACCGTTGCATCCTGCCAGTCCCTCTGCTCACACTCAGCCAACCATTGGTGGTGTGGGATCGCCATGGGACTGCCAATCTCCATCAGCTTCGTGGCTGGAGGATCCCTCGTCTCCGTCCTCAGCCTCTGAGTCCCCGACTCCGTCTCGGCCCATCGATCCCGTGGCTCCACCTCGGCTCCGAGCTCCCTCATCTCCACCGTCACCCAGTCATCCACCAGCTTCACTTCACATCCCTCCGGTTCTGCCTTGGTCGGTCATCGAACTGCCATCGCCTCTGGACTCCACTCCTTGCCTCGTCGCTCTGCTGGGCTCCTCCCTCCCTCCAGCTACTCCTTGGTCCTCAGTCGCTCCGGCTCCACCGTGGACTCCCAGATCTCCATCTCTACCTCGATCGCCTGAGCCGTCGGTTCCACCCTGGCCCTCTGGATCCTCTCCGTCACCCTGGCTCATTGGCTCTCCTTCTCCACCTCAGGCTCCACCTCCACCTCCACCTGCATCGCCTCCGTCGGTCGGCACCCTGAAGTCATCAGCCTCTCCTCCTCCATGGCTCCTTCCTCCATCGGCTCCTCCGTGGGACGCCATCCTGGCTGTGGCCTGGGTCCCACCTGGCTCCTCCTGCTCCGGCTCCCTTCTGTCTCCACCCTGGCTCCTCCCACCGTGGGTCATCTTGTCATCTGCCTGCCTTCGCCATCTGTCGTCACCTGATGACTGTCCCCCTCCTGAACCCTCACCCACCCTCCTCTGTTGGATCCATTATGGCGCGAGGTCGCGGCTTTTGGGAGGGGGCGTACTGTCCCGTTCACTGTCTGCCCTCACTCACCACCGGACAACAGCACCCATAATCCTTTGCACTCGTCACACCTGTTCCCCATCATCTGGACATTATTAGTTAATCCCCATCACCTGTCTACCCCTCATTATCTGTCCTATTTAAATTCTCTGCTTAGTTAAGTTATTTGTCCGGTGTTGTTTATGTAAATGGTGTTGTGCTTGTCTGTGTCTTCTTTATTCTGGATAATATTAAAAGTATATTGGATTATCTATGTCTCTCGAGTGTTCCCTGCATGAACCGTTACAGCACCACTGATCAGAAATTGCTGAAAATATTTGAGACAATATTTGAAGACTTATATACCTTTAATACCATTTAAATAAATTCCATGTGTATATATGCAATATTATGTTATAAACAAAACTTACAGTACATTCCAATACCTCCCTAAAAACATGTAGGATGCTTAACTAAAGACTGATTTAGGCAATTGCATTAGTCCTATTTATATAATTTCAAGCAAAGCACAAATGTATAGTTATTGATGTGCTTCAGAAAAACAGAGACATTCATTGCTAGATTTAAACAGATTCTACATGCATACCTGACTGTTTCCAGGAAAATCAGTTTAATATTTTTTTTGTCTGAGAGAATATGTAGATATACACATGTCATTTGTCTATAAAACATACTATGCAGTTTGCTTTTAACTAGGGCTGTCAACGTATTAACGCATGCCTTTTTTCAGATTAATCGGCCATTCACACGCGGTGAGCGGTGGAATTGCTGCACGGCAGCCGCTTTTAAGCCAATGTGGCTGCCGTTCACAAAAAGATAAAATATTTTTATCTTCAGATGCGCCTGCCACAAAGAGCCGTGCTCCTGTAAGTTACAGGATTTTGGATGAACGAGCACCGCTTGCGCTCCACCAACGAAGCGGCCTGCGTTTTACCGCTTACCGCATGTTTCCCTTTGAAAATGAACTGGACAAACGCGACTGCCGCGTACCGTGTGAATCCACCATAACACCTTAAAATATTTAACGCAAAATGCAGCATCCGTTTATGTTGTCATTCTGTCTAGCCTTGCATTATACAATCACGCTCTCATTCATGTAAACGCCTTTAAACCATTTAAGCGCGATTTGAAACAGTCCCAGATAGCACAGGTACATCTGTAAGATGTCTGCTAAAGATCTGGAGATCTGGAAAACATCTGCTGTGTAAAGACATCTGCTAAACATCTTAGAAAGAGCTGTTGTACATCCAATCTAAATCATAAACATCTTACATACATCTTCTAGAGGTCTATATGACATCTGACTGCAGACGTCTCAGAGATTTAGAGCAGATGAGCAAACAGCATCTGCCAGATGTCTTGTAGATGAAAATGCAGACATCAAATAGATGTCTGCCAGATGTACGTGTCTTATCAGGGGTTGCTTTGAAGCGTTCAGTATAAGTTAGATAGACAGCTTCGCCGTACGCTGTACTTCAATGTTAAATGGCTAAATATATGATTATGATTAAATGTTAAAATAAAGAAAAAAATCAATTTAATGGACACATCAGTTGCAGTACTAATGTCAGAATGTTAGCTTTCATTCATAAAATGATGTTGTTAAAGAAAGCTGTTGTTTCTACATTAATTTGGAGACTTAATGTGAAATTATTAGAATGTAAAACGACTCTACATAAAGAATGTTGTTCCTGAAAATGTTAGCAATAATGAACGGACGATCATAGTGTATCTGGATGAGCGTCAAAGCGCGGGTAACCCACCCCCTATAGCTGAATTAGAAGTTTTAATCGTTTTTTCAACTGACCCAGACCTATCTGTTATTAGGTGCGTTTGACTTATTAAGGGCTGATGATAAAATTAAAATGACGTGAAGGCCTGCATGTGTATATGTTAGTGTGTTGCTGAAATCTGAGCGGTTGATGGACTGCTGTTTAGTTTAGAAAACTTTTCTCTCTTTCTATATCTAACTACACGGTTACTCTTGGACTTCAAATTATTGCTTATAACATTTTTTGTATTTTCAAATTACAAGTTACTTGTATTTTAATTATTTTATTTAAATACATTTGATGAGTAAGTATTTGTAACTAAATACTTTTTGATGTATTTGTGCCCATCTCTGCAAACAGTACTGACTAGGCTTTTCACACATTTCTAAAGGTTTTGCTGTGGGTCAGGAATAAGACTCAGGATCGATATAAAGAATCCACGACAGAAAAAAATTAGCAAGACTTCCCCATGCTTGAAATCTAGTCTTTTGTTTGGGATGGCATGTTTATGATGCATGCAAAGTACATATAGTGGCACATCCTGAAGCAAACATCCATAATACTCCAGGATGCAGAACAACAGGGGGCAGCATGCTTTCAGCTCACAAAAAACAAAAACAAATGAAAGGGAACATTAAGTAGATGAAAGAACAACATAAAGGAAATTAATATTAACATTATTTTATTTCAATAACAAGGCGCATCGTTTTGTGTAGCCATTAATCAACATCATAAAGTCTTTTTGGTTATTCTGGCACTTAAGCATGATTTTGTTTCCCAGCAGACTGAAAGTCTGAGTCTTCCCTTACTACCAGAAGTTGCATAAAGTCAGCCAATCAGATAAGAGCTCTTGGGCCTTTGGTCATTTTGACCATCTGCAGATGAGATGTACATGATATTAATATTTTCACATTGAATGGAGAAATTTGTTACATATTTGGTGCTAATGAAAGATAATAAATAACCAGGTAACTCATTCAAAACTGAATACAGTGTCCGGCGGTAACCTCACATCAAAGATAACTCGTTCACAAGTGGATTTATCAGAGCTCTGTATGATGACATGTCTCTTTACAATTTGTGTGGAAAATGGTTTGATGAATCTGCTAATGATGGTTTGAGGTATCAGTTTGCTTGAAGTTTATGTTTTTCATAATCAGAAAATATACATTTGTATGTTTTCAGAGACACACACAAGTAACCAGGAGCCGTATATCAATGCTGGCACAAACAGAGACAAAGAGAAAAAGAGTGCTCCAATTCACTTGCACCTGGAGTCAGGAGAGTTTAGGTTACAGAGCGCTTCAAACACACACGCAGGCCCCAAGCTCTTTCACACACAATGCACATATACATGAAGACACCCCCACCCAGCTTGCTTAAATACAAGACTACAATACAGTTACAGTTTTTGAAAAGCATTGGTAAGATATGGGAAAATATTTCATCTGCAAGGGTCTAATATTAGAACTGTTCTTTGACAGTCTTTATGTTTGTCTATGTATTTTAGATATAACAACAATTGTTTCGGGCAGGTCTGCCTCACTGGTGGCAGTGCTATGGTTAGATACAGAAAACACACACAAACATACACAAAATGTGCAATCCCACACCGATAGCATTCTCAAGCATTCAGACACTCCCTGCAACTCCTTCATACGCATCGGGTTACAAATGTGCTAAAGCTCTTCATCAACCCCCCCACCTCACACAACCCCCTTTCCCTCCTGTGTCCAATTGCATTGTTGAGTGTTCCAACTCATACATTCTATCACAGAGTCTTACACTGCCAGAGAGAGGGAGAGAGAGAGAGAGAGAGAGAGAGAGAGAGAGAGAGAGAGAGAGAGAGAGAGAGAGAGAGAGAGAGAGAGAGAGAGAGAGAGAGAGAGAGAGAGAGAGAGAGAGAGAGAGAGGAGGTAGTTTTCGAATGTCGAAGCAGCAACTAAGTGACCTTGCTGGGAGTAAAAGGGGAGGAACAGAGAAAGAATGGAAAGCTCATGGAAAAGTTGGAAAGAATAGAGGGGGCTGGAAGAATAGAGGGGTACTCCTGAAAAGTTTTCTAAACAAGATTGGCCATTCCATCAAGGTTGTGTTTATGCAGTGATGTCATTAAGGATTGTTAAGGCCTTAGTGGTTTAAAGGGAGTCCTCCACTCTTCTTTTTCAATTGCTTTGTATTTCTTTCCACTACAGCATTACACACATTTTCTAAGTTTTGATACCGCCAATCAAACCCCAACTGGGTGATGCAAGATTCCCAAGATGTCGCAACTGACCAATCAGATTCATGTATTTCAGAGAGTCCTGTAATCAGTGAGGATTTACAGTGTACTTGCACAGGCTGTTACTTTCATCTCTCTCATCCATCATCCGGACAGCTGATATAGGCAAAATGCTGGTTACATTTTTTTCTGTTTTCTGCGAATTCAATTAAGCTGATGATTGCTGAGTAGAGGTTTAGAAGACAGAAGGTCTTACAAAACGCACATGCACACATGATGCCACTAAAGCACAATTCGCAAAAAAAGTCTTATGGAAATAACATGTTTTTAGATGCGCACCATAACAATATCATGGCAATCTTACCATATAAATACTGTATATATGAATATGGTCATATTGTGTATATGGGCCATTCTAAAGAATTCGTGCAAACTGCTGTCCCACATCAAAAAGACACATTTAATTCAAGTATTCAAATCTTAGTTGTTTACCAAGATCCTTCTATAATATATTGAAACCCACAATAAAATTTATAATATACGTTTTAATTTTTAATTTAATTTAATATATAAAATGATCATTTATTGGGTACTTTCAATTGGGAAATGAGTCCCCTAAATTTAAACTTTTTTGCATTTTTTCCCATTTATGTTTTTAAAAATATATTTTTGATGTTTTTCAAAAAGTGAACTTCAAAAAAATAATTATTTTATATTTCATTTTTAAATGATTAAACTTTATGTAAAAAAATGTGTCCCGTATTTTCATGTCACTACCGAAACAGTGTATGTTTTAGTTCATTGGCTGAGACTGATTTTAGCCACAGCCCTACATTTTTTATCAAGAATTATTACCGTGTCCCTCTCTCTAATAGCTAAATGGTGAGTAGAACGGTCTTATCATTTTGAAGTAAATGTGTTCAAAATCTGGAAATCTGTGTATAACTTTAAGGAACATCACTACCAAACATATTTTTTCTGCAATTAAGCAAACTTTTTTGGGCGTACAGTTCAGAACTGTGCTTGCTAACCATGTGCTGATTAGCATCTTCGAGCTAGGCTCAAACGGTCAGTACCAAAACAGTCATGACCGAAACGTATCACTGGGTATCATCGTTTCAGTAGTGACAAAAGTAATTTCGGTAGTGACAAAAAGGAATACTTAATCCTTTATTTGTGGAAATAAACAAAACTCCATACAGTTATGCAAATTATTAGTACACTCTAAAAAAATGGTTCTTGAACGGTTCTTTATTGATGCTAAAGGTTCTAAACCAGGTCTTCTAAAGAACCCCTTTCTGCTGAAATGGTTCTTTGTATTGGGAAGGGTTTCTTTATTTCGCCTTTTTCAGTTTAAATCAAATCAGTTATTTAGAAGCTGCCTCCTGATTGGTTGCTTGTCCTGCATCAAAGTCCGGATTTAACAATCCTGCTGAGGTGCCTGCAGACTGAGACACCACACAGGTAAGCTTCAGACTGTTTTTAATCTTATATTTTATGATTATTCAATTATTAATTGTATTTTATGGTTAAAAAATGTATGGTAATCTAATATAACAATTATTTAGGTACACAGGTGAAATTGTATCAATCATTATTTACTTCTACTGGTTCAGAAACACTTATAAACCATTTTTCTAAAATATTTTAATGCACATTATCTTAATGTTTCCTAAGCAGAATGTGGAACAACATCTGTTTATTTTTATTTATTAATATTTCAGAGTTGGGAGCTTGTGTTGGGAGTGAACTTGGAAGAGACAAGTATTTCTCACAGTGCTGACCAAGCCTCCATTCAGCTAAGAAGTCTGAAAACTGTGTCTTGGTGTTTCAAAAAGGTGATTTATTCATGTTTCTTTTAAAGTTGATACCCTTTATACATTTCTTGCTTTAAGACTGTAAAACATCTTAAAATGCCGGAAAAAGAAAAGTAGATCAAATATAATAACAGAATAACAGAATAAATAACAAAGCTAATAAATAAATTAATAAATATAATAAATTAATGAATTAATTCATAAAAATAACAAAATAAAACCCCTCCTGTCTTCTGATAATAAAAGGGTTCTTTATAGCACCACTGAGGTTCTACATAGCACTTTTCAGGGTAAGGTTCTTTATGGAACCTTATAAAAAGGGTTCTATATCACCAAAAAGGGTTCTGCTATTGTTACAAGCCGAAGAACCCTTTTGGTACTATTTAGAACCATGTTTCTTAAGAGTGTATTTTAGTATGTTTTAGTAGTGAAACAGTATGTGAGTTGCAGGTTTCTATTAGATATTTACTGTCAGATGTGTGTCTGCTATATGTGCTGGCTGCATATGTGCAACACAGTTATTTGTATTAACATAAAATGTTGAAAGTCTGATTTAGCTGTGCAAATTGAATATTGTGATCACTACCAAAACATAACCATCACTACTGAAAATGTGTGTCACGACCGAAACATGGGATGTTTTGTCAAAAATAAAGTATATTAAATGGTCAACTAAGATATTATGATAGTGTTTGGTACAATGTATATATAAAGTTAAATGAATTCTTAACTTTGAAATCAGTATGATCAATTTTATGCCTTTTACAAAGAAAGATTGGATTCAAATTGATTTACATGTGAAAACATTTTTTTAAAATAGCAAAAAAATATATTTAAAAAGTAGATTTAAAAAACTTAATATGTAAATATAAGCCTTCTTATTAAATGATATATTATTGCGTTTCGGTAGTGACAAAATTTAGGGAGAGGAAGAATATTTCAAAACTTTCTGAAATTACAATATGAAAATTAACTGTACAATTACTAGAAATGTGTACCTTTGATATTATACAATTTGTATCCATAAAATAAAAAAAATGTCAAAATGTTTCCAACTCTGATTTTGCACCAATTCTGTAGAATGGCCCATATACATCCAAGTACCCTTGTTAAGTATGTGATAGTGATTTGACTCTTTGCACTACCTCACATCTGCACTGTTGTATATTTCACTGGTTTGCACTCTAACTCACCAATTTTCTTTTTCTTTTTTTAAATATCCCTGCTTGTAATCCCTGCTTGTAGTTGTATTTTACATATATACTTTGTATAATAATCTGTATTTATCTGTATTTATATATATATATATATTATATATATATATATATATATATATTTGTTCTGTGTAGTGTTATTGTATGACCATGGGTCTGAGAGTAACGCAATTTCAATTCTCTATATATGTATGTACTGTACATGTGGCAGAATTGACAATAAAGCAGACTTTGACTTTGACTTAATATGAGTTTGCATGTGTTTGTGTTTATGCATGCACGTCTCACACGGGGAAAAATCATTATTCCTTGGCCAAAGTCTGTTCATTCCCTGCTTATGTTATAAAAGATTTATCATAATGTAGCAACAATAAAAAGGTTTGAGAG
Source organism: Triplophysa rosa (assembly GCF_024868665.1). Classification (NCBI taxonomy): domain Eukaryota; kingdom Metazoa; phylum Chordata; class Actinopteri; order Cypriniformes; family Nemacheilidae; genus Triplophysa; species Triplophysa rosa. The sequence goes on along the minus strand of NC_079890.1, from coordinate 13,593,835 downwards.
GGGAATAGAGATAGAGAACGAGTGTAAGAATAATTTCAGAAAAAAATGCATCATGAATTTCTTCCGTATTAGTTTGGCAGGAACTTTCGGGAACACTTGTGTTAATGATTAATATGAAGTCCATGCCTGGCAGGCTCTCTCTCTCACACACACCACATAAATTACTGACTCTTCACCATCTCTCTCCCTCCACTTCCCCTCTTTTCTTTTCCCATAGGCCCAGAGATGGCCAAAATCAGCATAGCCAGTTGTCAAGGTACCTCAATACAATCTATTTACCCACCTCTCCTCTCACTCGCCAAGGTCAGCTCTCTCTGCCTCTCTCTCTCTTTCTCTCTCTCTATCCTCCTCTTGGTTTTGTTCTTTGAACAGCAGGGTAGAACACCCCCTAAAACATCATTAGCACAAAATCAAAAGAACTGACAAAAGAACAAGAACTGAACTTTCCAAGCCACCAGCCCGCAATGCATTCAGCTCCACTGCTAGGCCTCCCATTATTGAATTGTAATTTCCATCTTCCCAACACACAAACACAGCAGACACACACACACACACACACGCACATGTCTGGTTTACTATCTCCGCACACACACACGCACACGCACACACGCGCACACGCACGCACACACACACACACACACGCACGCACGCGCACGCACGTACACACGCACGCACGCACGCACGCACGCACACACACACACACACACACACACACACACGCACACTCACACGCACACAGCATAAAAGTCTTTCTCTTAAACCAAAGAGAGATTAGTGATTATAAAGACTCCCTGCCATGAGGCGGCTCTTAAACTGAAATAAATGTGCTGGGCTACACTCATCTGTTGGTATTAGAGCTAGCGCTAGAGTATCAGTACTTAACAAATTGCTTTCTTTCCCTGCATTCAACTTTATTACAATTTTTTGTCCATGTAAATACAGTATATTATGTGTTACGTTATGTTACCAAAAGTAAAACTAACTATTAAACTAATCAACTAGTCAACATTTTCGTTGATTTTACATTACTAGTCTCATATGGATATATGGCAGGAGTGACGGCTGTCTTTAGACGGGACAAAACCCTGAGGTGGATGCATCACTGGAAGAGGGGTGTTGCGTTAGATCCATGAATAACGATTTCATCACTGTAGTCTCCATAACATTATTTTGTGTTGTCATGGTTCCTGCTCTTTGTTAGCACGAAGTCTTTCCCTGACTTACAGTAATATGTTGACACAGTACGACACAAATATCATCTGTATTTTATTCCATTGCTAATGATAAAAAGCAAATTGAAGTTATGCAACTATATAAATCATAGCCGTAGTCTACACATACACATGTAAAGTGAGGGACAGAACATTACCGTAAGGTGAACCTTTTGTGAGGGACCCCTGTCCTAAAATACATATCCATCTATAATTGTATATGTTTAAAGAAACATTTAAATTTATGAGATAAACAGTGAATGTGATATTACAGTATAAAGACAACATATTGTTTCCAAACCCTGAAGAGACATTTTAAACATGTATTTGTTCTGTTATTACTTTCACTTTAAGTGCGCAAAAAGGAAATATTCACTTCAAATAGACAAATATAAACAATTCTGGAAACTATCATGTATTGCAAAAAAAAGCAGATAAACATTTATGTAACCTTCTGGAGGCCCACTGGGGCTTCTCGGACGGCAGTTTGAAAACCCCTGTCATAAACCACAGGCTATCATACAGAGAGGCTGGTGAATTACAGTTATCGCTTTGGCGCATTTCTTGAATGAGACTTTTTTTCTCAAAGCAATAAGTTTGGGTCTCTGAACAGTTAGGTTCTTGTTCACATCAGACTTGCGTTTCTTATTGATTCAGGCAAATTGCATGTGTTTTGGCACATGTGTGCAAAAGGTTAGGTACAATTCTCAACAATATGCACAATAACTAAAAGCATATAGCTTGTTGATCAAAACTGATTAGCTGATTCTCAGTGAAACTGAAAATCTCTTCAAAACTTCTGAACATTCTTTCATCGTGAACCATCATGTGCAAAACGATCCATTCAGTTATCAAAATCTATAAGGCATGCATGTATATTCTGTGAATATCTACGACATTGGAAGTTTCAAGCAGATTTGTAAGCATATACTGTATATGGAATTTGCCTACAGCACAATCGCTAGAGTTTCTTACTGAAAGGATTTTTTTTCAGCATGGAAATCAGATGTCTCTGTTAGATGCCATGAATGCTGCTTGTGAAGACATTACAGGTACAATAATCACTGTATGGGATGCTTACGCCACTCAAGGCGATTTTCATGGATGTCATTTTGTGTAACATGTTGTTTACTGTAACATGTATAAAACATTTACTGTAAAAATAAAAACAGTGAATTTTTCAGTTTACATAACACATTTACACACACACAAATAAATCTATTTTATAAATCTTTTTCTGGGTACTACAGTACTGATTATTCCTAGTAAATATTTACCTATTGTAAGCTTTATAACATTTTCTTGGATTACAGTAAAAGTCAGAAAGTAGAGCATAAATGAAATTTGTTGTCATGGTTCTGTCCCACTTTGTCTTGCACCTCGTCTATGGCCCCGCCCCTCGCGTTCCCTCGATTAGCTTCCCGCGTGTGTCTCATTACCCACACCTGCCCATTTTTATCTCCCTTGTTAGTTACCCTTTAAGATGCACTCTGTCTATTGTCCTGTGCTCGTTCGTACTACCTTGTCTGTCGTGCTGTTGCTCGTGAGTTTGCATACTGCCTGTTTTTCGTGAAACTGCCCTGTTCAGATTGGTCCTACCCTGCCTGTCTGAGTTCCCTTTTCAATCAGAAATTTTTTACAAAACTTTGGTTGCTAACATGTTTTCAGTGGGTGGGGCTCTTGGCAAAAGGGTGTGTCTTTGACGTTTTGAAGGAAAATGTGGAAAAATGACTAAAATAGCACAAATCATGGCATATGCCATACAGATTGAAACACAGGTTTCAAGTAGATTTCATATATATATATATATATATATATACTTTTTTTTTTAAAGGTTTCTTAAGTTCAAAATTGCACTCTCACATGGAACCATTTCACCTTTAGTACTTTTACTCATTTACCTTGTACATTAACAAATGTAGGCATTTCTGTTCAAAGAAACTTAAAAATTATGACGATTTAAAAAGCAAACTCAGCAATAGGCCTACAAGCAACAGAAGAAGCATAAAAAGCTGGTATATTTTCAACATATAGGGTTGGGTCAAAAAGGGACAAACCCAACTGTTGGGTTAAAGGGATACCCCACCCAAAAATTTAAATGACAGTATATCATCATTTACTCACCCTCAAGTTGTTCCAAACCTATAGGCTGTATATCTCTTTGTTCTGACGAACACAAAGATATTTGGAAAAATGTTAGCAACTGACATTTCTGAGACATCATTGACTACCATAGGAAAAAATATTGTAAAACATTTTTTTGTTCTGTTGAACGCAAACTGAGATTTTTGAAGAATTTAGGAAAGCAAACAGTTCAAGGGCACCTTTGACTACCAGAAATGTCAGTTGGGTGGGGGTAATTAATGAAAGAATTTGCATCTTTGGGTGGAGAATCCATTTTAATCAACCCAGAAAATGGTTTAACCCAACAATAGTTTAAAACAACATAGCCTAGACTTTGGTATGATGGGTTGAAACAACACATCATATAGGTTAGTTTACATTGGTTAGGATAGTTGACTCGGTTGAAATAACCTTTAGGATGTGATGCTATAATATCAAAGTTAAAATGATTGATTTTAATTGATTTAAAAGCATGTTAGAGCATTTCACATATTTTTACTTTTACAAACTGCTTTTGACTTCACAATTGTTACTTTTCATTAGTTTTGCTACACTTGCCTAGAATTGTTGTACATTATGCATAGTAAATGCTCAAATGTGAAGTATTTGAGTTCCATGTACATTAAGTGTACATTATATTAGACTTGGACTGGGTTTGGTTGGTTGGTGTGATTTCAAAGTGTAAGTGTGTAAGTTCATGAGAAGAAGCTTCCAGTGTTAGCAATAGCTGTGGAATTGGGGTGGGTGCAAAAAGACACCGCGTAGTAGAAAGAGACATGTAACAAAATCTGTTAAATTGCCTCACCTTGTTTGCTTTTACTGTCATTAGCCATCTTGAGTCAGACTGTAAGGTGTGTCAGACAATCACAACATGAACTTTGCTCATGGACGTGCGCTAGTGCATATAAACACACATATATAAGTTAAATATTTAGAATTGTGGATTTCCTCTACTAGCAGTTTCACAGCTTGTGTTAAAAAACAGGGAGCAGTAGCAGTGTTTATGCTGTATCCATCTCTGAGACGTGGTTAATAGAAAGTTAAATGATAGGTCGTTTTCCCTGTTTCTTGGTCAGTTGTGACAACTGGACTGAGACTCAAAAGAAGGAATCAGTAGCCTACCTACTAGAATGTGTGAAGGAGAGATACTTAAAACTCTTGCTCTCTCTCTCTTCATTCTTTCTGTATCAGCAGAAAAAAGGAAAAGGAAAAAATGCTGGCCTCTGTTGACACAGCCCTGACCTTCCTCTCATTCTGCTCCCCCAAGTGTGAAATTGAATGCCTGCCAGAAAGAATGAGGGAAGGAATAGAGAGAGAGAGAGAGAGAGAGAGAGAGAGAGAGAGGCAGAGTGAGACAAAAAGCCAGGAAAAGGATTGACACTCCTATAAGAGAGAAATCCAATATCACATGTATCAAACAGTGCAAAATGTTGCTGTGATTTTCCATTTATGGAAAGTCCTCAATAGGACGACCACACCGGGGGTCTTTTCTTCGACACAACATGCTCTGTGAGGGGAATAAAATGGCATACATATGGTAGAGAAAAGATGTTTGGAAACATAAGTGTAAGATTTATCATTTCAGGTTTATAAAGAAGAGACCTCTGGGTTTACGGAACTGGACATTACTGTTGCTGTTAAATAAACAAATGCATGAAATCTCACACTCGTCTCTCAGATCTCAACAAATGTCCTGCTTTATTTGGAAAAGTGACGGATAACAGCGGGGGAGATGTGGAGTCTGGAGATGGGCGGAATGTGCCGTCTGTTGTGATGTCACAGGGGGTGTGTGCCCATGGCCACCAGCCTCCTGCTGACTTCATACATTTCTGGCATTCCTACGAGACCAGCTTCCATTGTGCTGCGGGGGACCAGCTCGGGAAAGGGGAATGAAAAGAACGGGAACAGGGAAGGAAGCGCAGAAGGTGGGGTGGGATGTTTTAGGATTTTGTAGTAGTACAAGAATTTTTAAGTTTTACTTAATTAATATTGCATATAGGAATTTATAGTCTGTTATATTTGACCTGTGCTTCTCTCTCCTTTATCTTAAATGTGTGCTCTCACTGAACGTGTGTGTGTGTGTGCGTATCCTACTTGTCTGTGTACGTGTGTGTGTGTGTGTGTCTATGTGTGTTAGTACGTGTGCATATTGTGTATGTGGAGTGTTTTGTATGTGGGTATGTCTGTCTTCTGTGTTTTCAACTTTTTCTTGTTTTTGCAGGTACAACTTTAATTGTTTTGCTTATAGTCAATATGTCTTATGTACAGCTGCTTTGTAACAATGAAAATTGTAAAAAGCGCTATATAAATAAAGTTGAGTTGAGTTGAGTACAAGGTGTTGAGTCAAAGAGTGAGTTTAAGAATGATTTAGAGCTGTTGGTTAGAAATTTGGAATTATGTTAGAGCTTTAAAATGAAAGACACACTATTGTCAACGTTTATTATAAACCCAAACAATGATGATCCAAATGCACATTTGGACATTCCTCTGTCATAGACACACCAGTCAACGTGCAGCTTATCATGAATTTAGTTTTATGAAGACATAAAGATTATATGGATCAAACATTAATCTGACCTTGAGCCAGAAGGATGTCTTCAGAAGTTCTGAGTTAAGGGTTCTCAACTACTTTGATTACTTTTTTATTATTTTTTATCTTTCATTTGGTTGTATAGCTGATGTTAAGGTTACACAATACTAGCACGCCATCTAGTGGTTTTCTTTTTATGGAAGGTATGATTGTAAGAAATGTTTATAGGCACTTTTGGCAACAATAACACAAATATAACAGAAATAACAGAATAGTAGTGTCACAGTTTTAGTCTGTTTAGTTTGGTTTTCTGTGTTCCTGTTTTGCCCGTGTTCCCTCATTAGTTTCCCTTGTTGTTAATTGCCCCACACCCGTTTTTTTCTCCCTGATTACGTTCCCCTTGTGTATTTAAGCCTGTGTCTTCCTCAGTTCAATGTCCGGTTTTGATTATGTTATACGTGTGGTTGAGTTTCTTTTCTTTGCGCCTGGATTTATATTAAAGTTCTGTTTTGGGTTCTATTTTCGTCGTGCGCTTTTGATCACAGCCATTCCGTGACAAGTAGACATTCAACCCCAAATTCTTACATATTGCATAATAATAAATCCAATTAAACCATTAATATACAGTACCCTTCAAAAGTGTTGAAACACTTGACTGTGGTGAGGGTGTGAGCGAAAATAAAATTGTACCCACATGGTTTCTACATTTCTTTTATTAAATATATATTTAGTTTAATATATTTTTTATATATATATATTTGAAATGGATGACTTGGACTAAATAATGGAAAGCAGCCAATAAGATTCCTTAATAGATGGAAATGATTTCAATACTGTTTAAAAAGCTTCCCAAAAAGAAGCTGGCTAATAAAATGCCAAGAGCATAATTTTGCATATTTTATGGTTTCTTTAAAGATACTAAAATATAACAATTCTTATTTCGTTTGGATGCTTTTAGTTATAATAGTTACAATTGTGTTATTCCACAGTTTGATGTCTCTACTGTTATTCTGAAATATAGAAAAATATAAAATAAAGTATAATAAAATATAATTAATAAAGAATGAGTGTTTCAAACTTTTGAACGGTTGTGTATGTAGCAGCTTTCTTTACATTTTTAACCCTTGTGTGCTGTTTTGGACATTTTGGTTCATTTCAGTTTTGTTTTGTTTGTCGTTTTGGCTGTGTTTATGCAAACATCATACATTTTGCAAAATGTGTGTATTTTTAGTGGAATTTTAATATTTTGCTCTATTTTGCTTTTATAAATGTTTTTTAAACTAGGTACATACGATTGTTACACTCATGTCCATTTGGACAAAAATGTCCTCATTGAAACCCATTAAAAAAAAAAAGAAAAAGAAAATGTTTGCCATGCAAGCATCATACATTCAATATAAAAACCCTTTGATTATGTTGGTAAAGGGTTCAAAATTAAGAAAAATGAATACATTTCAAGAAAATTTACCTTTTGCTTATGCTATTGTCTCCATGCTTTTATGGAGCATTTCGGTTTTTCTGTTTCTGCTGTATTGCAGCACTGCAGGCAAACCAAACAAAAGAAACAGCTATAACTGTGTTTATGTGTTAGTAGTAAAGATGTCAAAGTGTGGTTTGTATGTGTGTACTGAAACAACTGTGTGTGTGTGTGTGTGTGTGTATATACACCGTTTGAACGAACTGAGATAAAAGGTGAGCTTGATTTTGATGTAGAAGTTCAGAAGCAGTTTTCACCATAAAGGCATAATAGATGTGGCATTATATAAACAAACTAGGTTAGAAATGAATGGTTTGGTAGCTATAGTTAAAAATTAAAGTTAGTAAAAGTATTTTAATATATAATCATTTTATGAGGGTTTTTGAACATGGACATTTTTGTCCATTTTGAACCTAATTGTAATATTTTTTTAAAAATCTGACACTGCTCAAAAAATAATAATACAATAAAATCATGTTGTTGTCAATTATTAACATATCCAAGACTGTAATAAAAAAAAATCTGATTCACATGTAGTATATAGAAAATATTTAGAATTATTCATTTTTTTCATGAAAAACAACAGGGTCACGATGTAGACAAACTGGCATTTAAAGGGTTACAATTCTAAAAATGAATGAATGTTTGGTAGTTATGATAAGAACTGAATCTAGTGAAAAAATACAGTGTGAAAAAAATGGATTCATAATATTTTTATGACTGTTTTTGGACATGGGCTTTTTTGTCCATTTTCAGCCTAAGTGTGAGTTTTTTTTTATCTTACACTGCTCAAAAAATAACAATGCATTAAAATTATTGTTTTTATTGATTAATAACATATCCAAGACTGTAACAATAAAAATCAGCTTCACATTTAGTATATGGAAAATAATTAGAATTATTCATTTTTTTCATAAAAAACAACAGGGTCACCATGTAATCAAACTCGTATTTAAAGAGTTAAAATTCTAAAAATGAATGAATGCTTGGTATAGTTTTGATAAGAACTTATTCTAGTGAAAAAAATGAAGTCATTGAAAGTGTGAAAAAATATGTATATATAATATTTTTATGACTGTGTTTGGACATGGACATTTTTGTCCATTTTCAGCCTAAGTGTGAGTTTTTTAAATTGATGCACATGGGTTAAACTATATGAAATATAATCAAAAACCTGAAGTGGATGTCACCAAGCCCTAAACCTCTATACTAGTATCAAGGGGGTTAGTAAGTACACTGCGGGTCGGTGGAGATGATCAGAGGCTTTGTGTTCACACCTCCTCTACTGTTGCAAGGGCTGAGAAATGCATAGAGTTTCTCATTGAAAGACTGACCAGTGAAGGAGTAGATAAGAGACTTGGTCTCAACATTATAAAAAGTGACCAGACCCTCCTCATAATCCACAAAGACCCCCACCGTCTCAGGCTTCTCGTTTAGGCAAAGGGAAATGGGGCTTGATTCATTAGCCATGTATTTATTTCCATTTCTAAGCCATACTGTCCAGAACCCATTGTCTGGGCTCACTGTTATTTTCCCCTTTTTGTTAATGGAGTCGCTAGCTACACCTATGTCCCATTCAGGTTTATCACCAACTTGCACCTCAAAGTAAAATCTTCCACAGGAAAATCCATCCCTTCCCAGGACACAAGCGGAGCAATCAAACCTCTCAGGATTATTCGGAACATCTATCCAAGTTCCATTATACTTCACTTGTTTCCCATCCTTAGACAGAGTAAGTTTAGGGTAAGCTGTGTTAGGATCCAAAATCACATCCACTGCAAAATAATCACAGAAAACTGATTATGCTAACTATCGTCCAATTTCCAACCTACCGTATGTCTAAAAAATGATGGAAAAGGTGGTGGCCACTCAACTGCAGTCATTTCTAGCTCACAATGATCAGTTCGATGTATTCCGGTCAGGTTTACGCACGCGCCACAATACTAAAACCGCTTTAGTAAGGGTTATTAACGACCTTCTACTTTTTGGGGACTCAGGTAATCTTTCCCTACTCTTACTACTTGATCTCAGCTCAGCTTTCGACACCGTTTGTCACAAGCTGTTACTTAAGCGCCTCTCAGAGATTGGCATCTCAGGATAACGTTATCTTGGTTCAAGTCCTATCTGGCGGACAGACAATACTACATTACCATGCATAACTATAAATCTCCCACGGTCTTACTTAAACAGGGTGTCTCACAGGGCTCAGTTCTTGGGCCATTACTATTTATTATTTACATTATGCCAATCGGTCAAATTATCCGACGCCATGGTTTTCAGAACCACTGCTATGCGGACGATATTCAGATTTACTGTATACCTCCTGCCGAGCTGACTCTATACACCAAACTACAACTCTGTTGTCTTGCATTGAATAGCTAAAGACTTGGCTAACTCAAATTTTCTTAGTTTGAACTTGACTGAAACAGAAAGCTTACTTGTCGGTCCCCCAAACCTAACAAACCTAACAAAAAAACATAGCTAATTCTCCCAAACTTGATCTTGAAGCTACATCAATTATTCCATCTGCCACTGTTCAAAATGTAGTTTTTTTCAACTTTGCCATATTGCCAAACTCCGTCGCTTCATCGGCCGAAAAGATGCGGAAACATTAGTACATGCATTTATCATCTCACCTCGATTATTGTAATGCCCTTTTTACTGGACTACCGGTGCACTCTGTCTCTCATTTGAAATACATTCAAAACTCCGCCGCACACGTTAATTTACACTAAATGGCCTGCCCATATCACCCCTGTTGTGTTTAATCTTCACTGGCTACCTGTGTCCATTATCTATAAAATCCTTCTGCTTACCTTTAAATCACTGTATGGTCTTGCTCCTATTTATCCCACCGACCTACTCTCTCCCTATATCCCCTCCTGATCACATCGATCATCTGAAGGTAAATTGCTATGTGTACTAAGATTTCGCTTGTCATCTCTTTAACCTATACTTCAGGTCATAATCTGTTTTCTGTTATGGTTGTCTGTACTATTATCTATATGTCTCTTGCCACTGTCATTTTAAAGCGTCCTTGAGTTTGGGAAAGGCGCTATATAAATGAAACGTATTATTAATATTATTATTAATCAACACATTATAAGCAGTCCAGGCTGAATCTGAAAGGTATCTATTTGGCCCATGTTGCTTACCTGCATAAAGTTTCTGTATTGTACTCAAATCTGGTGATGGAAAAGGATTATTAATATACATAAATGTTAATGTAAGCAAAAGACAAGCATATTGAGTATATTTGTCTTACCCACATCCAAGTTTGCGAGCTTGACTTTATTCATTTTTACTTCTTTCTTCAGAGAGCAAGTGCTTTTGTCCATTTTACCCAGAGTAAAGTAGATTTTTCCTTCTTTCAGAACATCGCTGGATTTTGTTTCAGAGAAATCTGTCAGGGTGCCTTGCTGTGTGCCAAATGGAACACATTCATTCTTTTTCTTCATTGCTGGAGAACTTTTAGGTACAGGTAAAGAAAGCTTCATAAGAGAATCTGTATTTGTGCTGCTGAAAACAAATATGCCTTTCGCTGAGTTTGTTTCAATAGTATTCTCTCCAAGCGCTGATGCAGAAGATGTAGGTACTGGTAAAAAGTTGAATTCTTGAATATCTGAAGGTTGAGCTGGGAAATAGAATTTTAACATTTACTGGAATGTTTAAATATTCAGCAAGCAAAGAAACGGTGCCCAGTATGGAAAGGGGATATATGATCCATCAAATAAATCAGTTGATAAATAAACTGAAAATATTATTCTTTTAATCAGATATATACATTACAGAGCTTGTAGTCTGAATTAAAATGATTTAAAAAAGTACTTTGAAGTACTATCACTATTAAATCTGTGTATGGTTAAAACATTTTTCATATGCTTGTAGAATATAATGCACTGATTTTGTAATTAATCTGTTTTATTTTTAAATATTTATTTTCATTCATTTTAAAGTTTTACGTTGAAATGTTTTTTTCTTTGAATTTTAGTTTTTTACTGAATTTAAAATGAACATGTTTAGTTTGAATCGCATTTTATGTGAATGTTCTTATACGTTTTTTAAATATATAATTCCAATACAAAATACTTACTGGTCTCAAAAAACCTTTTCACTTCCATTTGGACATTCTCCTGGAGGCAGGTAAAAGTTTTCTTTAGGGTTTCTGTGTTGAGATCAGTGTTGATGCTGATGTTGGTCCAGGACTTGACTTGCAGAGGGCTGCATGCAGATGATGAGTATGTCTACATTTGAAGGAGACATGGCTCAGCATGAGTGATTTCTGATTCAGAGTGCTTTATTGAATGAACACTGACCTGAAGAAGATGGAGATGATCCTCAGTGTGTGAGATTTGCTCCAGCTCAGTGTCTCTCTTCTTTAATTCAGTGATCTCCTGCTCCAGCTCTTTCATGAGATCTTCTGCCTCGTTCTCTGCTGCTTTCTGCTTCTCCTCCAATAGATCAAGCAGTTCAGACTGACATTTCTCAATGGAGCGGATCAGAGTAGTGAAGAGCTCACCGCTGCACTCTTTATCTCGCTCATCGTTTTTCTGGTTACATTGAGGAGAACATTAAAACGAAACACTATGAAATTAAAGTGATAGTTCACCCGAAAATGAAAATTTTGTCATCATTTCACCCTTCACCCCTTAACGGTTTGAAATGAACTATCACATGTAAAACTATTCATATCTGTCTTTAGTTATGGTTTCCTTGTAATATCTGACACTGCACCTTGTTTCGCTTTGCTATGTTTTGAATGTGCTTAATCTTCTTTTGTCTTTCCTGGATCATCCTTTTGACATCTCTATGTTCCTCTCCCAACTGAATCTGAAGACAGTAATTGAAAGGAGTTGCATTTTAAGGCAGCTGCAGTAATTTTGATCTATAATAGATTGACATGCAAACCAAAATGTGAATCAATAAGACATTTGAAAGAATTTTTGTCTCACCCTCCTGTGTGAATTCTCTTGCTCTATTGAAACAGTGTCATGACTCGTATGTTCTGTTTCAGTGCAGAACAGACACAGAAAGGTCTGATCATCTCGGCAGAATATCTCCAGTGGTTTCTCATGACTGGTACAGATGTAATCTTCCAGGTTCTCCACAGGACTGATCAGTTTGTGCCTCATGCGTCTGGGTGCAGTTTTGTGATTCTCCAGGTGAGTCTCACAATAGGAAGCCATACACTGCAAACAAGACTTTACTGCCCTTAGTTTGTTTCCAAGGCAGAAGTCACATACAACATTAGATTTGTTGGTGTTTTCTTGCATCTTCATACGATCAGCAACAACCTTTGCAAGCTCTGTATTAATCTTCAGTTCTGGCTTCGTTTCAAATTCTTTTTTACAGATTGGACACACAAAGATCTGTCCACTGTCCCAGCATGCATCGATACAGACTTCACAGAAGTTGTGTCCACATGAAGTTGTGACTGGGTCAGTGAACACGGCCAGACAGATACCACACTTCATTTGTTCATCAGTGAGTGAACAGCTGGAGGAAGCCATGGCTGTCAGCAAAGAAACAGTGACATCATGTGGCTGATTTTAAAATTGGTCAGGACATTCATGTTTACGTAATGAAAAACAGAGCTGAGTATAATAAACATTGCAACAATGAAAATATGAGCTTTGACTACTGTTTGTTAACATAAATGTAATATAAGTAAGTACCAGTGTTGGGTAAGTTACTCTGAAAAGTAATTAATTACTAATTACTAATTACATATTCAATAGTGTAATTAGATTACTGTACAAGTTACTCTCTCCAAAAAGTATTTAGTTACTTATTACTAATTACTTTCTATATCCTATGATCCTACAACCTTGATTAGTTAAGTGATTCAAGGATAGACACGAAACGGCTCTTTTAATTCATTCAAATAAATAATATTAAACTACATAAAGTACTCTTATTAACTGACCAAACTATTACAAATGTGAGAATTATACATTAAAGCAGGGATTTTAAAGTTAGACTTTGAATTTTGATGTCAATTCCATTATTGCACACACATACACTCACCTAAAGGATTATTAGGAACACCTGTTCAATTTCTCATTAATGCAATTATCTAATCAACCAATCACATGGCAGTTGCTTCAATGCATTTAGGGGTGTGGTCCTGGTCAAGACAATCTCCTGAACTCCAAACTGAATGTCAGAATGGGAAAGAAAGGTGATTTAAGCAATTTTGAGCGTGGCATGGTTGTTGGTGCCAGACGGGCCGGTCTGAGTATTTCACAATCTGCTCAGTTACTGGGATTTTCACGCACAACCATTTCTAGGGTTTACAAAGAATGGTGTGAAAAGGGAAAAACATCCAGTATGCGGCAGTCCTGTGGGCGAAAATGCCTTGTTGATGCTAGAGGTCAGAGGAGAATGGGCCGACTGATTCAAGCTGATAGAAGAGCAACTTTGACTGAAATAACCACTCGTTACAACCGAGGTATGCAGCAAAGCATTTGTGAAGCCACAACACGCACAACCTTGAGGCAGATGGGCTACAACAGCAGAAGACCCCACCGGGTACCACTCATCTCCACTACAAATAGGAAAAAGAGGCTACAATTTGCACGAGCTCACCAAAATTGGACAGTTGAAGACTGGAAAAATGTTGCCTGGTCTGATGAGTCTCGATTTCTGTTGAGACATTCAAATGGTAGAGTCAGAATTTGGCGTAAACAGAATGAGAACATGGATCCATCATGCCTTGTTACCACTGTGCAGGCTGGTGGTGGTGGTGTAATGGTGTGGGGGATGTTTTCTTGGCACACTTTAGGCCCCTTAGTGCCAATTGGGCATCGTTTAAATGCCACGGCCTACCTGAGCATTGTTTCTGACCATGTCCATCCCTTTATGACCACCATGTACCCATCCTCTAATGGCTACTTCCAGCAGGATAATGCACCATGTCACAAAGCTCGAATCATTTCAAATTGGTTTCTTGAACATGACAATGAGTTCACTGTACTAGAATGGCCCCCACAGTCACCAGATCTCAACCCGATAGAACATCTTTGGGATGTGGTGGAACGGGAGCTTCGTGCCCTGGATGTGCATCCCACAAATCTCCATCAACTGCAAGATGCTATCCTATCAATATGGGCCAACATTTCTAAAGAATGCTTTCCATGTTTTCCATTTTGTAAGATTGTCCTTAATTTAACGTTAAAACAATGGATTTGTGTAAATAAACTAACAAATGGGTCTCTGGTGAGTCGCTTGCCTCTAGATGCAAATCATTTTTCTTTTTTAACCTTTACATTTCTGTTCAACCTCCCCATGCTGTGACATTTTAACCTTTTAAAAGTAATGGTTTGGTCTTACTTGATTCATATTTGAAGAAATCAAGTTTGGTTTGAAAAAGGTTATCAGTGTATGTTTTATTGTAATGTGTGTATGTTTGTGTTTACACATTTACCCAGACACCCAGAAACAATATTAAAGGATGAATGCATGAATGCAACTGATACAAGCTTGGTAGAATTTTTTATTGTATATTATTGTATTTTTTTGTTCTTTAGAACACAAAAGAACGATTTTCTGAAGAGATTTTTAAAAGAGAAAGCAAACGGTTCTGGGGCAACTTGTGACTACCATTGTAATTGATATCCTACCATGGATAATCTACAAAGTTTGTTAACATTTCTAAATATCTTTCTTCAAAATTTATACAAGTTTGGAACTACTTGTGTTTGAGTAATTCATGACAGAATTTTCATTTTTGGGTGGACTATCCCTTTAATGTTACAGCTTTCACAAAATATATGTAAATATAATGTATTTCAAGACACCTCCACGGTCCACCATTACTGTTATAGTCTCCATTCAAATGATACGTACAGTGAGGGAAATAAGTATTTGATCCCCTGCTGATTTTGTAAGTTTGCCTACTTACAAACAAATGAAGGGTCTATAATTTTTATGGTGGGTTTATTTTAACTGATAGACACAGAATATTAAAAAAAATCAGGGGAAAAAAATGTTATATAAAGGTTATAAATTGATTTGCATTTCAGTCAGTGAAATAAGTATTTGATCCCCTACCAACTAGCAAGAATTCTGGCTCCACAGATTGGTTATGTGCCTATATGGACCACAGATTAGTCCTGTCACTTTAAGAAAGTACTCCTAAATCAGCTTGTTATGTATATAAAAGATGCCTGCCAACAGAATCTGTATCTTCCAGTTCAACCTCTCCAACACCATGGTCCAGACCAAATAGGTTTTAAAGGATGTCAGCGACAAGATTGGAGACCTGCACAAACCTTGAATAGGCTACAGACAGAAGCTTGGTGAGAAGGAGACAACTGTTGGTGTGATTATTTGGAAATAGAAGATATACAAAATAACTATCAAATGCCCTTGTTCTGGAGCTCCCTGCAATATTTCCCCAATGGGGTAAAGATGATCATGAGAAATGTTAAAGATCAGCCCAGAACTACACGGAAGAAGCCTGTTAATGATTTCAAGACAGTTGGGAACACAGTTAGCAAGCAAAACATTGGTAACACATTGGTAACACGCTATGCCACAGTAGACTGAAATCCTGAAGCACCCGCAAGGTCCTCCTGCCCAAGAAGGCCCGCCTGGCTCGTCTTAAGTTTGACAATGAACATAAAAATGATTCAGAAAAGGCTTTGGCGAAAGTGCTGGCACTGCTGTGAGACCAAAATGGACTCCTGTGTTTGGAGGGAGAGAAATGCTGACTATGAGCCCAAGAACATCATGTCTACAGAGAAGCACAGTGTTGGAAACATTCTGCTTTAGGGCTTTTTCTCTGCTACAGGTATACAGGATGACTTCACCGCATTGAGGGGCTGAGGGACGGGCCCATGTACCGTAAAATCTTGGACGAGAACCTCCTCCCCTTAACTAGGTCACTGAAGATGGGTCATGGATGAGCCTTTAACATGACAAAGACGCAAAACATATTGCCAAGACAACCAAATAGTGGCTTAAGGAGAAGCACATTAAATGTCCTAGCCAGTCTCTAGACCCTAGTCCTATAGAACCTCTGTGAAGGAGGCTAAAACTCCAATTTGCTGAGCGACAGCCAAGAAACCTTAAAGATTGACAGAGGAGTGGACTAAATGTATCCGGACACATGTGCAAACCTGGTGACCAACTATCAGAAATGTCTGACCTCTGTGCTTGCCAACAAGGGTTTCTCCACAAAGTACAAAGTTATGTTTTGCTTGGGGATCAAATACTTATTTCACTGACTGAAATGCAAATCAATTTATAACCTTTATATAACATTTTTTCCCCTGATTTTTTTTAATATTCTGTGTCTATCAGTTAAAATAAACCCACCATAAAAATTATAGACCCCTCATTTGTTTGTAAGTAGGCAAACTTACAAAATCAGCAGGGGATCAAATACTTATTTCCCTCACTGTATATGGCAACACAAGCAACCTGCTAAATAAATACTGCTTATACACAAACACAATTCCTTGGCCTGGTTTTACAGACGAGATTTAGCTTAAGCCTGGTCTATATGTCTTTGTTAAATTAGGACATTTAAGTTACTTTTATACATTTTTTATACAAAAACATTACGGGCGTGCATCTTGAGACAAAACAATGGCACTGATATCTTTTAAGATATGCCAGGGCAAGTTGTTTTTAGCTAAGACAACTCAAGCATTAATTTAAGTCTGGGACTATTGTCTTAAGCCTTTTCTGTAAAACCGGGCATCTATGTATTATTGTAACGCTCATATATTTTTTAATACATATTTCTTTTTAATTTTCTGGCTACGGTTTAAATTCTAATCCCATATTTAAGTAACATTTGTTAATATATAAACAAATTTGTGCAGTAATTATAAACAGCATAATGATTTCTGAACTAATTTCAGTCAATGGAAAATCATTGTCTGTCCTCACCTGTTAGTGCTGTCTTAAAGTCAGGAGGAAAATAGAACTCCTCATTCATTCAAGACCCAGAAGGTTAGCTCATGTGGTGTGTCAAGTTTCAGTTTCATTTCATCGTAAAAATGTGTTGAAACTATGCACTATACAGTAACACACTTTACTTTTGCTTTGCTATTCAAACAACTTTGAAATGGTTTGAGAATGAACCTTTGGTCTTTTGACACAGGACCAGTGGCAACATCACGGTGGTCATATCAGAAAACACTACAGAGCTTTATACAAACAGTCAGATTCTTTTATGTGTTTATATGTTTTGTTTGTAGCTTTAGAGGGATAGTTCACTCAAAAATGAAAATTCTGTCATCATGTCTTTGTTCTGTTGAACACAAAGAAAGATATTTGGAAGAATGTTAGTGTAGCAAAATGCTCAATAAAAGGGAAGGAAGGAGGCAGGAACCGGCGAACAATCACAATAAACTTTAATAAAAAATAAAAAACAATCAATAATCCGGAAGTAAAAAGGCCGGCAGCCACCTCACGGTCAACTGCCGGCCACACAAACATAAACAAAACATGTCCGGGCCCGTTCCTCTCTCGCCGTATCCTCCTGTTGCTCGTCCTTTTTTTGCTTCCGATCTCCTCCATGAGAGATCGCTTCCTCCTCCCAAATTTTGAAGAATTAAGGCAAACAGACAGTTCTGGGCACCTTTGACTACCATTTAATTTTTCTTACTATGTAAGTCAAATATGTCCCTGAACTGAAAATTGCTAATATTCTTCAAAATACATTTCTCTGTGTTCATCAGAACAAAGTAATATACTGCATAGGTGTGAAATTGGTGAAGTTGGGTGAGTTGACAGAATTTTCATTTTTGGGTGAACTATCCCTTTAAATGTAGTTCTATTAAAATATCAACAAAACAAACTGCACTTGCAGTGCAATTCTGAGCTGTACCTGTGCTAAAGTGGTTAATGTGGTGTCTGTCTGAGGGAAAATTGGCCTAAAACATATGGGTTGCAGGAAATAACCATTAACCATTAGCAACCATTTGCACTCACATCAGAATATTAAAATTTAGTGAACACTAGACTCAGTTCAATAGAACCTGAAGGTAGGGGTGAAAAATGGGGTATGCTTTGGTCCTCTGCAGTATATGCAGTGTTTAAGGAGGGGTGTTATTAGTGCCCACAATTTTTTAAAATATAATTAATATAACATATATTTAAAATAATAATCAAATGCTTATTTGCTATGAAAGGAACAGTGTTCAGTGATATCAGAAAGCATGGATGTGATGTAAGTAAATCACCTCATACAAATGTATCAAATAATTTGAAACAGGCATTTTCACTAAATACACAATATATTAATGTTTAACAAATAAAAATATTTTAATGCTTTGTACTTTATGTATAATGTATGTTGTTGTATGTTACAATATGCTCTACCATATCTTTTTTTTTTAAGTTTGCTCATTTTAAGCACTTTTTAACACAGTTTTCAACAGTTTTAAACACAAAGTAGTTTCATACAGAAAGTTAACATGAAGATGGAGGACAACGAAGATCAACAAAACAGGTAAATAGAACAGTTAGTAACGGACCACAATAAACAAACAAACAAAAACTAGAAAGTTTACATAAATTTCAAGCTCAATACTTTAAAAGTAGCTGTGTGTGCTAATCTTTTTGTTTATACTGTTTCAGGTTATGATCTCTATTGTTGTGCAAAGCAACACGAATTTCCCAAAAGTTGTGGGTCACTCTGCTTAAACAGGTGCTCTCCAAAAGTAGTCTGCCCCTCAAAGGGATAGTTCACCCAAAAAGGAAATTTCTTTCTTCATTTGGTCACCCTCATGTCATTACAAACCTGTATGACTTTCTTTCTTTAGCAGAACGAAAAAAAGATATTTTGAAGAATGTTGGTAACCAAACAGCAGACCCCACTGACTTTCGTTGTAAGAACACAAAGCCACTGAGACATTTCTCAAAATATCTTCTTTTGTGTTCTAGAAGAAAAAGAGTCACATACAGGTTTTATTTGACACACGAATAAATAAATTATGACAGAATTTTTGTTTTTGGGTGAGCTATCCCTTTAAATAATGCTGCAGTCTGTGATTGAAAGGGTAGTGTGTATGAGTCAGGGGCTTTAGAGCCGGAGTGTGTGCACGCAGGCTGCAAGGAAGTTGGTCTGTGGCAAAGCTTGTCTCTCTTTATTTCTCACTTGCCATCACTCTCTCAATTTCCTGTTATTTTTATCCATTATCTTGTCTTGGGATTGAAAGCTTATTTGGATCTAGACACACCCCTAGTGGTCTGACTGTGCACTGGACAGAAGTGCACTCTGATCTGCTGTGTCACTAGTCGTGCTGGAATAGTCGTGGATCCTGCTGTACTGTAACTACTGAACACCCATGCTGCGTGTGTTTATCCTGTGTGCCCAGAATGTGCTCACGCATGATGAAGACGTCAGTGATGCCTACTGCACCATCACTTATGAAGGTAGGCACCAGCGGTCTGGTGGACCTGGGTTGAATTCGAGGTTGTCAGCTGTTTTTTTGTGAAATTCATTGTGTATAGTTGTGATTTTCTTAGAATGGCATATTCTTTTCCGCACAATCACATCATTCTCTTATACTCCCTCTTGTTGGTCTGTCTTCCTACTTTCCACATTCCATTAAGCGGGCTATTATTGGAAAAGCAGTTGCAGTGCCTCCCTGACTTGTGTGTGTATATATATGGGTGTCCTGTTGCACATGGAATATGTGTGTGTGTGTGTGTGTGTGTGTGTGATCGTGCTGCAGGGCTGTGCTGTGTTTCTAAGAGATGCTATGTCATCAGTGCTTGGGTTCAGTGTGGGGCGCTCATGGCATTATTTTCAAAGCTTTTGGTGGCCCATAATTAATGTGGATTGGACCAACGGGCCACTGTGTAAGTCAAGTTTCTACCTTGTAAAATCATATAAACAATAAACACAATAAACATGAGATTGTATTTCTCAATAGTCTGATCATTAATCAAATAGCTCAAATACATAGATTTTTTCTGAATGTCTGTCTCAGCAACACAAATACACTTAGGCTCTCGGTCAAATAGGTTGAGAAATACAATTGTTTTGCTCAGTAGAGTGCTTTTAGTCATGAGGCAATCGTAATATAAGCAGACTCACAGAGAGCAGCAGGGATGGCTAAAGTGCTAAATCATGATTTAAAAATCAATATAATGGAGCATTCCATTCCATTCATTCAGTGTACATTTTAGATAAGTCTTGTGCTTTTTTTGTACTGTGTCTCTGTTGCTAACGTTTTAGCGTATAACATATCTGCTTAGAGTTTTCAATATGCTATTCTAAAATCTGAAAACACTTAATAACACTTTATTTACAGAACGAACCCTTATTATATTGCAGGTAAATACAGAAATGCAGGTTAAAATCTACATCTAAATTTAAAATCTAAATCCACGTCAACATTTTTATCCCATATGAAAAAAGAGAATGTATATTATGGAATTTTTATTTGAGTATAGTTTAATTGCTGTAGTACACTACAGTGATCTATAGTATATACTGTAACTATAGTAAATTAATAAACAGTGGTAAACACAGTAGTATACTTTATGTACTCTAGTAATGTGTTAAAACACCGAAATGTTAGAGCTGTAGCCGTGGTCTGTGCACATGCTCTTTATTTATAAGTTTATAATAAGTTTTGGTTCATGGGGCCCTGGGTTTGAATCTCCTGATCCCTCGCCCCCTCTGTCACTCCCTACTGTCCTTTTGATTATTCACTTTTGTATAGAGAAATAAAGACCGAAAAGCCCCTAAAATACACTACAGTATCTCTGAATTTTACTACGGTACACTGCTGTATTTTTTAATGTGGGAATGGATTGATTAAGGAGTCAGAGAGATATTCATTGAAGCTTCAGCAGTCCCATTAAGTCATGGCAGTAGGTGGTGCTCCTCTACTAAAAATGTCTACTGATGTGTAACAAGCTTTAATTCTATTATTGTATAAAAGTCTATTAACGTAAACTACTGACAATATTAGTCATTCCATATGGTAAACTAAATGTCTTTCAGGAAGTAATTGAGTGTTAACATTAATAACATGTCAACTTTTCAAACTTGTGTTACTTTTCAAAATATAGAGAGTTCACCAAAAAAAGGAATATTGTATCATCATTTATTCACCCTCATGTCGTTCAAAACCTGTATATGACTCTTTCTTGTGACATTTTGAGAAAATGACATTAAAAGTCAATGGGGTCCAGTGTTGTTTGGTTACCAACATTCTTAATAATATCTTTTGTGTTCTACAGAAATAGTGGTACTTTTATTGTTTTTGTCTTCATCATGGTTTTATTTTCTACATGTCAGACAAAAATGTGGATGAGGAGAAAAAAACAAGGCAGCAGGAAATGTTTAAATTTCCTCTTGAGTTATGGGCAGGGTCACTGCAAGCGTGGTCCAAAGTAAGATTATCTTCTCTGGCTCAGTAAGTTCTTACATGACATGGTGAGCATGTAAGTTCTTGTAAGGGACACATTTGTTAAGCACCTCAGGCTCCTGATCAAAGAAATAGAGATTGATCTTCTCAGGATTGCAGGGGCTGAGGTCACACTCATCTTCATCTCTGGACCTAAAGATCAGAAAATACGTTTATCTATTCTCGTCAGGATCTTTGCCTCTTCAGTGATCTGATGGTAGTTGGACTTGCTTATCTGTTGGAGAGTTGCTTGGGCATCAAGGCAACATGTTGAGGTGTTTTCTGCAGAGGGCGACCAACCTAAGGAATGTAGAAAAGGGGGAAAGGCATAGTGACCCGCTTGCTAGCATCACTTTTAGAGGTAAGACATAACTCCAGAAACAAGTGATTTTACACCAATGCGAGGTACAGGTTTTTGAGAATCTGCTGGAAATTGTCAATCACCTGCATTGGCCGAGCCTTTAGATACGTAGATGTCACCTTATGCCTGAACAGCGTTCAGTTTTTAAGGTTAGAATTGCAAACCTTAATAGTTAAACAGGAGCAAGTAATAGGATACTGTAACACTGGATAATACCTCAAGATAAATAATGTAGATGTATACTAGAGCTTATGATTTTTTTATCAGTATAAGTTCTTGCTTCTTGAATGAATGAATGAATGACACACTCACTACTTTTAGACTCCCTCACAAACTGAGTGACAGTTCCTCTCATTGTTACAGATTTCCTGTTTTGGCACAGGGATGTACGGGAACATGTGTTCACATGTTTTTGTATGTTGGGTTTCTATGGTAACAACATACTCATCATCACATGTAAATGTCTAAATTACTATTAAAAACAACGACTAACTTATAAAAAATGTTCATTTGAATGCTTTAGCTTTAGGGTGTGTTTTGAGTTTGACATGTCTTGGTTATTGGCTGATAGCTCTTTCAGGATGCTTAAAAGAAACAATGCAGTTCCTGCCTCTGTTATTTAACAGATGGGAATAATCTTGACACACTATACGTCAAAGGTTTTATAAATTAGAACTGCATGGTTTTGTTTTGTTCATTTTTTACTTTTGATTCAAGCTTAGTCTGCATTGCTAAATTGGTTTTACATGTCATTCATTTCCCAGGTGAAACAAAGTACACTAGAAAACACTTAAATGCTATATAAGTGCTCTATTATTTTCATGCACTAATTTGACAAATTAATTAAAACAATGCTTCTTAAAATGAACTTGAGAAGATCTAAATGTACTCATGTGATATATTGAGACACCATGAATTGAACTACAATAACTGTATTTTAGTACATTACAGAAATACAGTAGTTCACCTTCAAAATGAAAATTCTGTCTTCATTTACTCACCGTGTTAAAA
Organism: Triplophysa rosa; assembly: GCF_024868665.1. Lineage (NCBI taxonomy): Eukaryota > Metazoa > Chordata > Actinopteri > Cypriniformes > Nemacheilidae > Triplophysa > Triplophysa rosa. The sequence continues at coordinate 13,570,740 of NC_079890.1, read as the reverse complement.
CTCTGTTCTTTCTTCTGCAAAACACAAAAGATGATATTTTGAAAAATACTGGTAACCAAAAACCGTTGTCCCCATTTACTTCTATTTTATGGACACAAAACCAATGCAAGTCAATATGGACCAACGGTTTTCTGTTACCAACATTTTTCAAAACATCTTTTGTGTTCTGTAGAAGAAATACAATTATACAGGGTTGAAATGACAAGAGAGAGAATGACAAGAGAGCTAATGACAGAATTTTCACTTTGAAGGTGAACTATCCCTTTAACAAAATTAATGTGTGACAATAGAGCACTTTATGAAAATGTACTTAAATAAAGTGTACTTAGTGTACTTTTTACCTACAGTATCTCACAGAAGTGAGTACACCCCTCACATTTTTGTAAATATTTTATTATATCTTTTCATGTGACAACACTGAAGAAATGACACTTTGCTACAATGTAAAGTAGTGAGTGTACAGCTTGTATAACAGTGTCAATTTGCTGTCCCCTCAAAATAACTCAACACACAGCCATTAATGTTTAAACCGCTGGCAACAAAAGTGAGTACACCCCTAAGTGAAAATGTCCAAATTGGGCCCAAAGTGTCAATATTTTGTGTGGCCACCATTATTTTCCAGCACTGCCTTAACCCTCTTGGGCATGGAGTTCATCAGAGCTTCACAGGTTGCCAATAGAGTCCTACTCCAGACCTTGAGCTCCTCCACCTTCTGTTTGAGGATGCCCCAGAGATGCTCAATAGGGTTTAGGTCTGGAGACATCCTTGGCCAGTCCATCACCTTTACCCTCAGCTTCTTTTGGGGTTGTTATCATGTTGGAATACTGCCCTGCGGCCCAGTCCCCGAAGGGAGGGGATCATGCTCTGCTTCAGTATGTCACGGTACATGTTGGCATTCATGGTTCCCTCAATGAAATGTAGCTCCCCAGTGCCGGCAGCACTCATGCAGCCATAGACCATGACACTCCCAGCACCATGCTTGACTGTAGGCAAGACACACTCACACACGCTTGACACCATCTGAACCAAATAAGTTTATCTTGGTCTCATCAGACCACATTCACACCTGAGACCTTGTAACACTAAAGAAACACATGACATCGGGGAGGGAAAATGGCTAGATGGGCCCAATTTGGAAATTTTCACTTAGGGGTTGAAACTTAGACATGAATGGCTGTGTGTTGAGTTATTTTGAGGGGACAGCAAATTTACATTGTTATACAAGCTGTACACTCACTACTTTACATTGTAGCAAAGTGTCATTTCTTCAGTGGTGTCACATGAAAAGATATAATAAAATATTTACAAAAATGTGAGGGGTGTACTCACTTCTGTGAGATACTATAGGTCATTCATTCATTCATTTTTTATTTTATGTATTTACTTGTTTTTAAATGCTGTATTCATTTTATTGTATATGTTGTCCATATTCTACATAATGTTTATTGTTATTGTTCTGTCTTGAGGCTAATTCACACTGATCCAACGAATGCCAATAAAACCAGTGAAACCCAATGCAAGAACTAGTGAACTGGATCTAAACATTGGATCTGTGAGGTCTAACAGTTTGGCATAGTCAGTGAGATGGTGTAGTAAGGCAGGGTGAATCCTATTGATGTTTGCTGTTTCATTCATTGCATTACATTTTCTGGGGAGATTCCAGCACTATAAAAACGGTTGTGTTAAGAACAACATAATGTCCCTATCTTAACACATTTCTGTCACAATCAACCCATACACACAATGTGTTAAAATTACACATAATGTGTTAAAAATTCTATAATAATATGTGTGTCATATACAAAAGCACGACAAAGAAGTACAATCCAAAAAGGGTATTTAATAAATCCACAGGGAGAAATGGGTATCCACACATAGTAACACAAATAATAACCAACAATGAACTGAACAGAACAGAACAGGAGGTATAAATAACAAGACTCACGAGGGCCTAAACTGAACACAGATGAACTGAATGAGTAATCAACAGAAACAAGTGATGGACTAATAACTAATGAACACAGGCAAGGAACACAGAAGACAAAAACAAACAAACTAAACAGACTAAAACTGTGACAATGTGTGTAAATAAACCCTGTTATCCACACACATTGTGCCACAACTTGTCATGTAATGTTTTGTGTACTTTCTCTATAGGTATCATATCTGAAGAGTGTCTGTCACTCACTCTGTCAGAGACACTGAGTCACTCTGTCCACTCATTAAATACTGACACTTAACAATTGAAGGAAAATCAGGCATTTTGGCCTTTATTCAGAGATGAACAAAGACAAGGTCACTGCTTGTGGGGTTGAGATTGCAACATGATTTGCACATATTTTGAGGTCTCCTCCTGCTACTTGTTTTTCTGTTTAGTTTGTTCTTGATAGTTTTAATCAAATTCATCAGTTTAAATTTCAGTTGTGCATAGCTGCCAGTTTAACTTACCAGTAATTACTTTAATAGCATTCTAATCTGTGGTATCTCATGTTCCTAATTATGATTGTGTATGTACGTGTTTCTTCCTGTATAGGCTTATGTTTGTGAATGTTAGGGAGTAAAAAGAGCTCCAGTAAGTGTTTTTCCTCAGGCCTGGCATCAAATACCATCTCCATATATAGACGTCACAGATGCAAACTATGCTCTTGGTCTAACTGTCAAGAGTCCTTAATTTGAACTCTGAGTAAGCAACAGTATATGCAAACAGTGAAAGAGACAGAGAGAGAGGGAGACAGCGAAAGAGAGCTACAGTGTAAAAAAACTATAAAAAAGCAGTAATATTGCAGTGGTTGGGGGGGCAGAAAAAACAATAGGTTACTGTAGTAATCCCGGTTCTCTGAAACATCGAGTGGAGAGATCCTCCTATGGGACGGGCATCCGTACCTGACCTCTGTAGAAGCATCCAATCCATCATCTCCAAGAGGAATTTAAAACGCCAATGGGCTTGGCAAATGGCACACGCAAGCTAGTCTCCGCCCCGTGCATACGGGTATAAAAGGGAGGTGGCGGCGGCCATTCACTCATATTTTGTTCTTCGGAACCTGCATGACGATAGATGTCAAGCGATTCTTCTCTTCAATTATCCTTCCAGACTGCTGGATCTACGATGCAAAGCAGCGGATTTCTCCCTCTCGGTAGGGGACTTCCCCTGGGCGTCTCGGCAGCGAGCCGCAGATATTTCTAAAAGAGCAAATTTCCTCTCACAGTCTGCGCTGTCTTCGGGCATGTCTCGCAGCTGTGTTCTTGGATATGACAGACTCATCGCCGAGTCTGACGAGCACGACACCTGTATTGCATGTTGGGGTTCCAGCATGCAGTGGCAGGGCTCGTTGATTAAGGTGTTGTGGTCACGTTTGGCTACATTCTTCGGTGAGGTTGACCGCTTCGGCGAGCGGCAGGGGTGACTGGGGATTCCGATAGATGTCACTCCGCCAGTTTCGGCTCGCGGACCATCCGTGCCCCGGTACGCTCACCTGGCTCGTCCCCGATGGGCGGCGGTGTACCGTCCCATACATGGAAGACTCGACAACGGGATGGGGACAAACTTTCTGTCATAACATTGGACAGCTACCTCCTGGCATCGGATGCGGAGACCCCTTGAAGCTCCTGCCCCCAGGTGGTTGAGCCCAAGACGAAGCGACGCAGAGATGACGGCCGTGCTTGCCCGGGGTTCCCTCCACGGAACGCTCGCGGCTGACCTGGAGGTGCATGCCGTTCGAGGTGCGTTCCCATCTGACAGGCTCAGGAGCTGTTACTTCCCTGGACGGTGGGGCAGCTAAGGGATATGTTGACGTCCCCCAAGTGGAATGTGCAGTCGCGGTGCACCGCAGACACTGCCACTTGGAGGGGGTCGACCAAGGCTCTCTTCCAGGGCATGTAATGTCTTTGACAGTCGTATCGAAAACTTACAATGCTGTGGGTTAAACTGTCTCCGCCCTCCACGCTATGGCGGTCCATCAGGTTCATAATGCAATGGCGACCCATCGGGTCATAAGTCAAAGCGTTAAGATCTGGTTGATCGTAAGACCAACCCGGCTGCGCACCGCCACCGGCCTTCACGCCTCGTGCGACGAAGGTCATGGCGGGTGCTCTGGGTAGGACGACATCCACGATAGTCGTCCAAGGGAGACATCTGTGGCTCAACCTTGCATAGTGACGCTCAGAAGGCTCGCCTCCTAGATGCGCCCATCTTGCAAGCGGGGCTGTGTGGTGACACCATGGAGGTTCTCCGTGGTTAAGAAGCAGACTGCTCCGCCGTGTCCCAGCCACCTATCGGTCGTCCAGGTCCCGAGCGCCTGCCCAACAGCAGCCCCGCCCCCCCTCCAAGCGACGGCCCGACAGAGATGCAGAGCCCTGCGGGAGAGGGCTTCTACCCCGCTGGGAACCCGCCTAGGAGACAGTGCGGCCCTGACGGGATGAGCCAGGGGGATTGAGAGTAACAGCGGGCCAGACCCCCTCCCGACCAGGTCATCGCCGGTGGGTCGAAGCGGGATGCCACCTGCCACGTCCCCCACCCAAAAGAGCTATTCTCTCCGGGCTTCCCCGCAGCACTCTCAATACGACAGAGCGCCGGGCAATACAACTTCTCGCTGCCTTCCGCAATCGCCACTTGACGTTGCGTTGGCCGGCGGTAACACCAGGCAGGTAAGTCAGCAGAGCCGTCTTATCTGGCTTATCTTGGCTCACAGCTTGGACAAGCTGAAGTACGCCTTCCCCCAGTGAGCCTCCTTGCACAGGTCCGCTGTTGGGTCTTGTGGTCCTGTGCAAGGTCAGGGAAGAGGGACATCAAGTACTGCTAGACAGACTCGGTTCTCAGACCTGGTGGCTCTGACGACAGTTCCCCCCTGGCCGATTCCCCTGACGAAGGACATTCTGTCGCAGGGGAAGGGCACGGTGTGGCACCCCAAGCCAGGCCTCTGGAATCTCCACGTCTGGCCCCTGGACAGGACGAAGAGACCTGGAGTGGCTTGCCGCTGGCGCTCAAGGAGACTGTCCTGCATGCTAGAGCCCCCGCCACTAGGCGTTTATATGCTTAAGTGGCATCTCTTCTCGTCCTGGTGTTTTTCCCACGGGGAGAACCCACGGAGTTGCCCGATCGGGTTGGCGTTGGCCTTCCTACAGGAGAGACTCGAGAGCAACCTCTCCCTGCCCACGCTGAAAGTGTATGTAGCCGCTATTGCCTCTCATCACGATCTCGTGGAGGGTAAGTCCCTCAGCCTACATGACCTGGTCACCAGGTTCCTTAGGGGCGCGAGAAGGGTGAATCCACCTCGACCGCGCTCCGTACCCTCTTGGGACCTTAATGTGGTCCTACAGGGCCTTTGTTCGGCCCTTTTCGAGCCCCTCAGAGACACCAGTCTTCCTCATCTGATGCTCGCTTCCGTCAAGAGGGTGGGGGACCTCCAGGCGTTCTCTGTGTCCCATAGGTGCCTAGTATTCGGGCCAGATAGTTCTCGCGTTATCCGGAGACCCCAGCCAGGTTATGTGCCCAAGGTTGCCACCACTCCCTTTCGGGACCAGGTGGTGAACATGCAGGCGCTCCCCTCTGGGGAGGAAGACCCAACCTCCAACGTGTTGTGTCCAGTACGTCTCTACTTCGACCGCACGCAGAGCCTTAGAAGCTCTGAGCAGCTCTTTGTCTGTTTTGGGGGGACAGCACAAGGGGAGGGCTGTCTCTAAACAGAGATTGGCGCACTGGATCGTGGATGTCATTGCTTTGGCATAGCGGTCCCAAGATCGCCTGGCTCAGGGCGCCTCTCTGGCAGACATATGTAGTGCTGTGGGTTGGGTTATGCCCAGTACCTTCGCAAGGTTTTACAACCTCTGCGTGGAACCAGTGTCAGCCCGTGTCTTACATGCTACCAGTGTGTGAGGTCAGCAATTGGGTTTGGCGTACGCCTGCGAAAGCGCCTTCTCCCCTCTTCAGGTGAGTCTAGCCCGCTATTTTAGCCTCCCTACTTCCCCCCTTAGGGCGAAGTACAGGCATTCCATCCATCACTAAGCATTGGCAATTGTGGTAACAGACCGGGCAGAGCGGGTCTGTTGCTAGATATTCACAATGTGTGCGGCACCCCATCCTGTTAAGGACGCATCTGTCGTAACCACTTTCCACAACATGATAGCTCCTAGAGGAGTCCCATGAGTGTAAAACTCCGCCTTTCTCCAGTGGCGCAGCACTGTGAAGCACGAGCGCGTCACTGTTACGGTGCGGCTGAGATCACGCAGGGGGCTGAGGTGGAGAGATAAGACTTCTTATAAGCCCTCATTCTCAGAAGGCCCAGAGGCAAAACTTGAATTGCTGATGCCATAAAACCCTGTAATCTGAGACACGTGTGATACTGCAACCTTGCTCTTTTCTTGAATTGTGAGAGACAATTCATGAAGGAGAGGACGCGCTCCCGCGATAAACGCGCACGCATTGTCACTGAATTCAGCTCCAGACCCAGAAATGTAGTGATCTGACTCGGAGAGAAATTACTCTTGCTCTCGTTCACTCTGAAGCCGAGATAGGTGATGTGAGCGGTCACACGGCGTGTGCCTTCCATCACTTTCTCCCTGGAATCGGCTATGATCAGCCAATCATCTATTTATGTGAGGATTCTCAGACCCGCTATTCTGAGTGGAGCCAGCCCCACCTCCGCACACAGACGGAATACTCTCGGGCTCAGCGCGAACCCGAAGGCCAGAACTGTGAATTTGTAACATGCCCTGGTAGGCGGAACGAAGAAATTTCCTGTGCGGAGGATATATGCTTATGTGGAAAAAAGCATCTTTCAGATCGACTGATGTGAACCAGTCGTTCTGATGAATTTAACGAGAGAGAGTGCCGTGCATCAACATTCTGAAATTGTATTTCCTTAAATGTTTGTTCAACACTCTGAGGTCCAGAATAGGACGAAGGGAGCCGTCCTTTTTCGGGACTAGAAAAGAACGGGAATAAAACCCCTGGTTGCACAGATGCGAGGGTATCACCCGTACCGCCCCCTTCTCGAGAAGGGAGAAAATCTCATTTTTCAGAACGTGCACGGAGCTCTCCCTGAAGGGGCATATCAGGTATGCCTCTTCCTTTTGCCATCCGAAGTGGTGGGGTTAGGGGGTTTCTTTGCTACGGCTGCAGCATAAGGAGTCTTACCCCAGGGCTTAGATGGCTGGTTAGCCTGCTGGCTAAGCTGCTGGCTGGGACTGGGCTGTGGACCTTAGGCTTGGCCGCATTATCAAACGGCCGATTTGTAGCAGTGGCCTGAGGGGGACGAGAGGGAGCCTGGCGTGGAGCAGCCTTCCTGGGCAAGCACAGCTTAAACGCCTCATCCTCCTTCTTCTTATCATCACAGCGTTGTTGCTCCAGGGCAACCGCCGGACCAAAGAGAGCCTGGCCAGGCCCTACCGGGGCTCCTGCTATATGCGTTTTCTCGCTGTCGGGCAGACCAGAGAGATTAAGCCAGAGGGCGCGTTCCCCCGTAACAGAAAGGGCCATAGAACGTCCACTGGCCTGGACGGCCTGACGGGCATTGCACAGAACCAGATCATTGACTGTAACAATCTCTTTCTACAGAGTAGGTGATGGAGAGCCTTTATCCAGGTGCTTACTCATATCTTCCAATAACTCAGCCTTACAGAAGCTGTAAAGCGGTCCATCTTATTCGGGAGTGCTGGCTGGCTTGGGGGGAGCCAGAAGACCTCCCTGAGAGGGGTTGAGGTGTCTAGCAATCGACGGCTCGATAGTGGGAGGGTCACCCATACCAAACGCTGCCATATCCTTAACCTCCAGACCCGCTTAGCCGTGCTTTAGGTCGAGAGGGTAGGTCCAAAAATGACGCATGTGCGCGGACCGGCCGGGGGACCGAGGAGCTTGCCGTCATAAAAAGCTCGCTCACACACCTTGAGGAAGATAGCGTGCGGTTGTGCAGCTGCGCCGCTAACTGGAGGAACTTGGGCGGACGGGGAGGTGCGCCATTACGCCACAGAGGAGGCGCTGTTTCATTATCAGCACAGTGAGGCGCTGAAGATTTGCAGTACAAGAGCTATATTTGGAGCTGTATTAACTGTTTTGCGGCTGTTCAGGTGAATCCGAGTACGTTCCATTTCTTAAAAGGTTTCTTAAATTAACGTAGCGTACATCATTGTAATGTTTTGAGCTGTGCAGATGGTTCGTTGAATCAGCGTTTTACTGTACACAGCGAGTGCGTCAGTATGAACAAACGCACATTGCGATCAGAATGACTGATTTGAACCGATTTGTTTGAACTGTTGAAACTTTTCAGTCACCAGTGAATATAAAAGATCAGTTAATCATTTAAAGCTCAGTGAACCACAAGAGAACGCAGGATGTGAATGAGCTTTGCTCATTTAGTAAGACTGGTTAATTTAGTTGGCTGAAAAGTTAGTTGAAAAGCATAAAAAGCTTTATTTGATTTAAAAACATTTCTGTTTGGGTGAATCAAAGTAATATTCTATATAACTTAATAATTGTCATCAGTTTTTTTGAACGTTTAATATGTTTTAATATGTAAAGTGTTTGGTTAAGTCACGGCATAGAGACAGGCGGGCAGCCTGGTAAGAAAAAGGTGACAAGCGTGGGTGGCAAAAGTAAACCAAGAAGATAAATTGCAACCAACCGTAAAATCCTGACAACACGCCTGGAGAAGGCTGATCGAAGATATGTCCTTCTGTAGGCCAAGTGAAGTCAGACACGCACAGTAAGGCTGTGGAGCAAAGAGGTCGCGAGAAGGGAATGTCAGCTGAGGAAAGGTAGCGGGTGCCTTTATGCATTAGGTGATGGGGCGGGTCCTCACCTGACATAGGGCAGACTCTCCTGTCTGTCAAAGCCAGACTTGGTGCAATTGGATGCTTCCACAGAGGTCAGGTACGGATGCCCTTCCCATAGGTGGATCTCGAAACGAGATGATGATAGAGAACTGTATAGTGAGTGACATTTATGTATAATAAAATTGACATTTTTTCATGTTATTTTGTACCCGACTTGTAAATTTGCAGTCTATTCGACATTTTTACAGCATTTCAAAAATACGTGAAGCTTATGTAAAATAAAAGTGTAAAATTCTTTAAAATACTCATAATATACTCATAATATTATCTACAAATCTATTCAGTATTTCAGTACGGCAAATTAATTTTACACAATTGTAAAATTTTGCTAGCATAATGTTTCAGGACCAAGTCACCAGGTACATGTGATTTGCATGATCTTGGCATAGTTCTGTGCAGTTTGGTAAGATGCACAGGACTATGCTTGAAAAAGGACCAGTGGCCAGTTGCATAAACATAACCGCTAAGTTAAGACTGTGTCTTAACAACTATTCTCACAGACTAGCAATTAGTTAGGACTAATCAGTCATACTTTTCATATTTCAATTAGCCCAATCTACCTTTGTATGTAAACTGATTTGAAGAAGTTATGACCAGTCTTAAAGAAATAAATTAGGTGACTAACTTGTAAGACTTGTCTAAGCAGTTTATGCAACCAGGCCCAGGCCTTATTCCAGTAACATTACATTTACCAGAGATTTATAGGCTATAACTAGATACCGCATTAGCAGCTGTTTCTATGGGACGCTATACGCAGGTCGTCCGCCATATTGGAAAATTGTGAGTAGGTCTATGTTGCCAAGTCTGCTGTTTTCCCGTGGAATTGGTCTACTTTTTTTTTTTTTAGATTTGTTTTTGGCGTTTTTGCCTTTAATTGTACAGCTTTTAGTGGTAGAGAGGACAGGAAGCGAAGTGGGTGGGTTCGGGAAAGGACCACGAGACGGGAATCGAACCCGGGTCGCCCGATGCGCAACTGCACCACATGTCAGAGCACCGCCCACTAGGCTATCGGCTCCGACGGTATTGGTCTACTTTTAAATGATTATGCGGGTTGTTTTTTCTCCAGGTTAAAAGTGGAAGGAGAAGGTCAATTTTAAGATTTTACTTATCAAAGTTCATTTCTGTTATTTGGACTGCCGACATTGAGCAAGTGATGAATGATTTTGTTACTCAGATCTGGCAACCCTGCATTTGCAACTATAGTTATACGTGTATATAATTATGAAAACTACTTAATGTTGTGTAAACTCAAACATTTTATTATTAACACATGACAACAAGGAAAGGGTATCCCATTTTTGGGGAATTTAATCCCTGTGATTTTCAAGGCCATGCCTGCGCAGTGTTGTGGCATTTTAGCAAAATGTGAGTGACGTCAGTAGACCGTTCCAAGATGACAGACACGTCTACGTGTCTGGAGCACTTGAATGAGGCATCTAGTTATATATATCTACGACATTTACTTCAGGTTTTGTTTACTTGCTATTTTGAAAGTTTGTCCATCGATTGTAGTGTCTTAGTGTGTTCAAAACACACAGAACTTGATTAATGCTCACATTCCAGTTAGTTTTATTCATACTCTGGCTGAGGAGGTCATGGCAGGCCAGTCTTTGCCCCTTTCCTCAATCTTTTGGTTTGTGTAAGGGTTTCAGGTCTATCTCAGGCCTGCACTGGCTAGCAAAAGGGTTTTCCCACAATGCCACTCAGTCTTTACCAAAGAAGCTTGTTTTTGCTTTATTCACACCTCTTCACTTCTGCAGTCAGAACAGGATGGTAATCATTTTATCAGTTTGCATGGATAGAAATCTGTGTGAATATCAAGATTTTTCAAAAGGGCTTTAAAAATCAACTCTTAGGTCTGCGCAATAGATCAACTATGAATGGCCGGTTTCACAGGCAAGGTTTAAGACTAGCCCCAGATTAAAATGAATGTTTGAGTTTTCTAATTTGAAAATAACTCGACCTGACATATCTTAAAAAATATGTCCAAGGCATTTTTATAAAAGTGACTTAAATATCTTAATTTAACTAAGGCATAGTACTGGCTTAAGGTAAGCCTGTGAAACCTGGCCATGGTGTCCTTCAGAGGACAGACTTAATGTCTGAATAAATTATACTTAATCTGAGTCCCTGTGGAAATATTTCATGTGTATTTGTCAAGTGGAAGTTTGTATCCATTGTTCCTCTTCCTCTTACTGAAAACATGTTCATCATGGTTTTATTGGAGGCTGGCCACTGTGGATGTGGAATATTATGTCAGAAACTGGCCTCATTTGCCCTATCTGACAGACCATTTCCCTAGGTAAAAAACATTCTTTGCATAGAGGTTTTTGTTATTTTTATTTATTTATTTACTCATTACATTACAAATTACCAGTACATTTTCCTTTATTTTACGGACATTTCCATTAATGCTAAAATGTAATTTAATGCAGTGCAAAATGCCAAATACGAGTAAAACAACTGTAAAAAATTAATACAGTATATTGTGCCCTATTTTTACTGAGTTTTTTTAGAGTGCACATACATAATGATGCTGTCATTACAAGACAAAAACGCCATTTTCAGCATCACTGTGCCCCTTTTGATTAAAGTTTTTTTTTGACAATATTGTTTAGTTTGAGTATTAACATGTGAAGTGTACATATGTTTTTTACCATAACATATATTTTTTTCTGCAGGGGTGAAAAAGAAGACCAAAGTCATCAAAAATAATGTCAACCCAGTGTGGAATGAGGTTGGTTTACATTAAACTTAACAGAATGAGGTGTTTAATAGAGCTGCCGTTATTCAATTTTTTTATTTTCCTTTTCGTAGGGCTTTGAGTGGGACTTGAAGGGTGTGCCCTTAGATTCTGCAGCAGAGATTCATATTGTCGTCAAGGACCATGAGAAGATGGGCAGAAATAGGTGAAGTTTCTCTCTCTTTCTCGACCAAGGTTATTAAAAAGCACTTTTGGATTAAATCTGGGTTTTTGTATGTGCGCAGGCACTTTGTGTTTCTTTGCCATCCACTGGCCTGGCATGCATACAGTGTTTTTATTGCATAAACGTTTCAAAAATGCATTGTGTAAATGTGGCCAAAGTGTATGTCAAACAAGAAATCCTCTCAATACTGCGAATAGCAGTTACATTGCCTGCTGATCATGGCAAACAATTGCTCAACAATTCAGTTGGGAGCGCTGCAGAATTTTTTGAATGCTTCATTGTTTAAATTACTAGTGGCATTAGTACGGGATGTGGTAAACAGACTTATAATGTGCTAGGCATTCCCTTATCCTCATTGTTCCCAAAGGCAGTTATTTAAATGGCCAGTAGCTGCATGTTATGAAATTGCTCTGATATGAAATAAAAACAAAAAAGTTTCTTAGAAATACAAAGTAGGCAAAATCATATTTGCACTATTCATTTGGCATGTCTAGGTGTTTACAAATATGTCACTGTTTGTACATTACATCAATTCATTAAGATTATTCCTAGGTCCATTTTGAAAATGAAAAAAGTTATGCAGCTAGTCGTTGGCTGAGAATCTATATACAGTTAATCACGGTCCTCTCATTAATTTAAATTACTTGTATGTTCATCAGAATAAATGTATTATAAATTATGTGGAAGAATTAATGGACAAATAAATGGTTCGACCTAGATCTGCAAAATTATTTTTAGAACATTAATTCAAAGCTTTCATATTTATAGGATGTGACTCATTAGTGTTCTCAGCTGAAGTAACTAGGTTGCAAAGTCCATGGTTTAAACACAAAAATACATATAAATAATAAAAATATGACATGAAAAAGTGTATTTATAAGCATCATCTTTGTATGCTTTATGAGCAACACACAAAACAAGGTAAAATACAACTTAAATGATCTGAAGAATAGTTATAGCAGAAAATGGAAAAAAGGAAGGAAGAGCAATTTGGATGGAGGGAAACACTCACAGGAAGTGAGTCAGTATGGTTTGTTGTGTCTCTTCTTTGCCATATATTCCTTATCTGAGCCACAGAAAACAGATAAAAAGCCATTTTTAGACATGCTGGCCAGACATTGAAAATATCACACAGGGCCAGATGCTTCACTCATGTGTACCAATCATTTACTTAAAGGAGCAGTGTGATTTTAGTAACATCTAGAGGTGAGGTTGTGAATTGCAACCAACAGATCACACCACCCCCTCCCTTTCAAAGCACTACTGTGGCTGACACAAGACAAAGATGTCGTCGAGTTTTTTTTGCTTTCACAAAACTTACAAACAACACAAGATGAACAACATACAGGGGGATACATATAACAGATCTTACTACATCAATATACATAAACAAGAGAAAAGAGAGAAAAAAAGGTCAAGTTTTTGCTGCTTTGCTGAAGAAGATAACGTATTTACAAAATGCGCTCTGTAGAGCAGTTTGTCCGTTTAGGGCTACTGTAGAGACAACATGGCCAACATGGAGATATAAATAGCTCCTTCTATGGTAATGAAAACATAATGCTTTATTCTATAAGGTCTTTATACACCTCTAACGAAATAGTTATGTATATTATATTGCATTTCTGTCAATATATCCTCCTAAATATCACACACAGCACCTTTAAGAAAAACAGTAACATTTTAAAATAAAGTGTTGTATTTTTTAACAAACAAATGCATTAGCTAACAATGAACAGTTTAGTTTTTCAGCATTTATTATTCCTTTTTAATGTTCGTTAATGTCAATACAATTATTCGTTAGTTTATGATGTATTAACCAATGTTAACAGACACAACTTTTGATTTTAATTATGTATTGGTAATTATTATAATAATAATAAATGCTGAAGTAGTATTGTTCATTGTTGGTTCATGTTAGCTAATGCACTAACTAATGTTAATAGTCATGAAAACACTAGGGAAGAACCCAGATGCAGGCAGGCAAGGGAGACGAGGGCTTAACAGACAAGACTTTAATAACACAAAACAGGGCAAAACAAAAGACCAGCGATGGGGTACAAAACTGGGACGAGAAATTAATAAAGATAAATCACCACACAAAGACTCACTGAACACTAGACTAATAAACACTAGACGGAGACTAAACTAACACTTACTATAAAAGATGAATGGCAACAGGAACAGTCAAACACAGGAAACATCAGAACACAGAAGCACAGGTACAAGGACCGTAATCCACATCGAACGTAGAACGCACACCATACACAATGACCGAACACAGGACAATGAAACATGAGGGCATTAAATAGGAAAGACAAACGAGGGATAACGACACAGGGCAGGTGAGGGTAATAAAACACTCAGAGAAAGATAACAAGGAAACGAGAGGGGCGGGGTCAATGACGAGACACTGGAGAGAACGTATATTATTGTCAAAAGGACAACAATATGTTTCTCTCCACACATAACCAAAGGCTTTGTCATGGCTCTGCTACAGGACCAAGAAAAACATGACTAAATGAAGCAGAGCCATGACAGAAGCCCCCCCTTTAATGAGCAACTCCAGGTGCTCACCAAGGGGTAGACGGACGAGACAAGACCGACTGAGACAGTGACAGAAACCAGACAAACATGGTGAACATGACAAGGGGCAGACAGGACAACAAGACCACAGGGTTGGGGTGGGATAATAAAAATAACAAACAAGGGAGGGGGGGGTGGGGCCAAACAAGGGTTCATGGGGGGAAAACCAAAAAGATTGGGGGAAAAAGTCTTAGTCCCCGGCTGCGCTCGAGGGCGCGGAGTCCTGGGGGACTTAGGAGGAGTCCTGGGGGTGACAGTCTTTGACCCTGGGGGTCTCCCCGGGGCCGGCTTGGCTGCCGGACTGGGGACCGGCTGGAAGGCCGGCTGAAAGGCCAGCTGGACAGGGCTTGACGCCGGCTGGAAGGCCGGCTGGACAGGGCTTGACGCCGGCTGGAAGACCAGCTGCTGTACCGGCTGGGACGCCGGCTGGATCGCCGGCTGCACCACCGGCTGGATCGCCGGCTGCACCGGACTGGACGCCGGCTGCACCGGACTGGACGCCGGCTGCACCGGACTGGACGCCGGCTGCACCGGACTGGATGCCGGCTGCACCGGACTGGACACAGGACTGGACACAAGACTGGACATTGGGCTGGACACAAGACTGGACACCGGACCGGACATCGGCTGCACCGGACCGGACGCCGGCTGGACCATCGGACCGGACGCCGGCCACACCGGACCAGACTGGACATCGACTTGGACACCGGACTGGACATCGACTTGGACACCGGACTGGACGCCGGCTCGACCGCCGGCCGGATCTCTGGTTGCACCGGACTGGATGCCGGCTGCACCGGAGTGGTAGCCGGCTGCATTGGACGGCACGTTCCCCCGTGACGCTTCTTCCTCCTTTTCCGCACTGCCGGGTCTGCAGCCATCTTTGGCGGACCCGTGGGGACCGGAGGTAGTTCAGCATTGGGGGAACCCCCAGATGTTGTCCCCGAGTCCTTCCCTCCCCACTTGCCATGGTCGCCGCCAGGGGAACCGAGAACCGTGGAGCTCCAGCCAGAGGGTACTGAGTCCCCCCGGGCAGCGGCAGCCAGGACGAGACCCCCCGGGAAGCTCGACCGTGGAGCGGAAGTTCCAAATGGAACCCCACTCCCGGGATCATCCCGGTTGGCCACGTACCTGACCATATCCGCGAACCTGAGAGGAGCCAGCAGCCTCTTCTCCGGCGGTGTGAGGCGCCGGGTGAGGCAGCAGTTGAAGATCGTCTTCAACTCCGCATCATTGAACCCGGTCGCCTCAGCCACCGCCGAGAATGCTCTGGCGAACTCCTGGTCCCCAAAACTCCCCTGACGGAACTCCAGTAGCAAGTGGGCTAGGCCGGATCGGGGAGACGACGCCTTGCCGTCCTTGGGAGCCGCCTGCTGGGTTCGTTTTGGTTCGGTCATTCTGTCATGAAAACACTAGGGAAGAACCCAGATGCAGGCAGGCAAGGGAGACGAGGGCTTAACAGACAAGACTTTAATAACACAAAACAGGGCAAAACAAAAGACCCGCGATGGTGTACAAAACTGGGACGAGAAATTAATCAAGATAAATCACCACACGAAGACTCACTGAACACTAGACTAATAAACACTAGACGGAGACTAAACTAACACTTACTATAAAAGATGAATGGCAACAGGAACAGTCAAACACAGGAAACATCAGAACACAGAAGCACAGGTACAAGGACCGTAATCCACATCGAATGTAGAACGCACACCATACACAATGACCGAACACAGGACAATGAAACATGAGGGCATTAAATAGGAAAGACAAACGAGGGATAAAGACACAGGGCAGGTGAGGGTAATAAAACACTCAGGGAAAGATAACAAGGAAACGAGAGGGGCGGGGTCAATGACGAGACATTGGAGAGAACGTATATTATTGTCAAAAGGACAACAATATGTTTCTCTCCACACATAACCAAAGGCTTTGTCATGGCTCTGCCACAGGACCAAGAAAAACATGACTAAATGAAGCAGAGCCATGACAGTTAATAAATACCTTATTGTAAAGTGTTACAAAAAAAAAACGCACAGAATGGCATGCAATGTTAATCCATGGCCTTTAAATAGCATGTCAGATGTTAACAAATCTCCTTATGTGTCTGCACAGGTTTCTGGGGGAATGTCGGGTGGCTCTTCGTGATGTGCTCAATGCTCCAAACCTAGCAGCTACTTTTACTGTCTCTCTGCTCGATACCAAAAGAAATATTACAGGGGTGCGTTTCTGTCATTCTCACTCTCTTCTTCTCTCTGTTTTCAGAGCTGATTTGCCCTTCTATCACATTTACTTTGACTATGACTGATGAAGGCACAGTCAGGCACAGTCTGTGACCTTCATATGCACATATTGCATTCAGTACTGCTTATGTTAGAGAAATTTCCAGAGCAATAAAAGCATCACTTTTCTTTTGACTTTTGAAAAAATCACACATTCACTCAAATACAATGCGGTTTTTATGTCTTAGGCCCTATTTTCCGTAAATCCTATTTAGTAACGAGATCCTGGAAGGTTTGATCTGATGCATGCCCCCGTAAACCTAAATAAATAGTGTGTTTTTAAAACAGGAACATAAGAAGATACCCACCTCTATAGAAGAACCCACTTTTGCCCTTACCGCCCTTTAGTCAACAAAATTAAACTCATGTCGCCCCTGCATCTCTTATAATTTAGGAAAGAGTTTTTAAGAAATACTACTAGGCTATTTCTCACTTAATGACAGATGTTTCCTGCCATTGTGTGTGTTTATGTATGTGTGAAGGTTAGCATTAAGTGATGGTAAGCAAAAAGGAGGAGAGGGAAAGGTGGAGTTAGTTTTCTTAGCTCCTTTGCATCCGTGTGCTCTTGAAATAGCTAAACCTGGAAATAATTGCAGGAAAGTACATTATAAGGTATCACCCTGACGCCGGTCTCATCTCAAAAAAACAACTCAAGCGAGGAGCATGTTTTTCTCAGTCCACCCAAGATCTTTGTTTGAAGTTTATTTTTTTACAAACTTTAAAAATGATTAGGGTATTATTAGATAAATAATAGCTTTTGAATTTCACATTATTGCACTGCACATATGATGATATTTTCTGTTTCCTCTGTCAGGCCACAGTAACCCTGCAGGTTTCCTACATCCCTCCTCCAGGGATGGCACCCATATTCCAGCCTCCTCCACAGCCAGAGGCCCAACACCCCCCCGTAGAGCTAGACACTGTTACAGGTTTGTTTATGAACATAGCACACTACAGTATATACTGTAGCTCAATTCATACTCAAATGTAATGATATTTGATTTGTTGAGAAAGTCTGTGTTGACATCCTCAATGAAGTCCATAATTGGATTCAACCAACTGCACACAATATATACGGCAGTGTATGTAATTATTATGACTCATCTGAAAAGATATAACTCTTTGCTATAATATTCATTCTAAAATAAAAAGTTTGTGATATTTTCATATATGGACATTAAAGGTTGTGTCCAGCTGTGTTTATTATGCGGACGTGTGTGTGATGTTGGTTTTGTGTGTATGTGAAGTGTTCTCATTGGACACTATGGGGGAGGAGGACACTGAGAGTATGCTTATGATGGAGGTGCTGGAGGAGCCCGAACCTGTTCCAGGACCTCAGGGTCAGGACATCGGCATCCCCACAGCACCACCGAAGAGAGCCCCTCCAAACTTTAACCACGGCCTAAAGAAAAAGAAGCGTCAGAGCAACAAATTGCCACTGTCCAACAAACCACAGGACCTCCAGGTGTGTATTAGTATAATTTTAGTTTTGTTGTGTGTTTGTGTCCAGTTTATCCACATTCTGCTTTGTTGTGACTGTGAGTGTAGTTTGTTCTGACATGTTTCCATATTGTTTATTAATTACGCACGAAATGTACTTACATTGCTTGACTCTCTAATTAAATGTCCATGTTACATGAAAATCCCTGACTAGACCCATTTTATCCTTCTTTGACGGGTTTGAAAATATTGCCATCTTGTGGCGGCACAAGTTGCTACACATTGATTTTCCCTATAAACTTACAGAAGAATTATGTTCTTCTGATAATAAACCAGAAGTATGAGCAATGGAAACTAGAGCAGATCCAAGAATAACTACAGCTTAATTTAAATTTGATTTGTAATTATTAAATTCACATTTTTTCTAATTACTAAGATATTTTTGCTTTTGGCATTCTCATATGCTTCTCTTTAAAGAAAAGTTTGGTAGTTAGTGTTAGTTTCTTTCATAATGCCATAGTCAATTCAGCACATGCATTTCTCAGTGGTTTCAATTACATAAATATAGAAACGTTCCTTCATTATAAGTATTTTAATTGCAGATCCGTCTGCGCATCATCGAGGGAAGACAGCTGCCTGGTGTTAACATTAAACCTGTTGTCAAAGTTACGGTTGGAGGCCAGACAAAGCGAACGCGCATCAAAAAGGGCAATAATCCTGTTTTTGATGAGGTATCTTTTTTTCAGCCATTTCACTGGTAGATCCTCAGAGTATATTTTCATTGCAACGATATTAATTATGAGCCCGTCTTTTTCAGACATTCTTTTTGAACTTTTTTGAGAAACCTTCAGATCTTTTTGATGAACCCATATTTCTAACAGTAAGTTTTGTTAATATCATGATTATTATCATTATTACTGAAATGTTCTAAATCCAAATATGTTTTAGGTAAGCGAAAGCACATGTTGTCCATGTTTATTTTAAGGTATTTGACTCCAGGTCACTACGCAAAGACTCTGTCATTGGTGAATTCAAGGTACATTTGCTTTGTTTCCTTATTTTTCCTTCATCTCTTCTGTATCCTTTTCTAATCGCTTCATCTTAGAGGTTTCATCTGATTTGCAATGAGTTCCAGAATTTCTTTGTTTTTGTTGTCTTTACTGGTCCCGTTCTTGTGTTTTTTTTTCTCTCTAAATGTTGTCTTTGCTAATAATAGTGCTGATTCTGCAATTTTCTGATTCTGTGTTTTTTGTTTTGACTCTCAGCTGGATGTTGGCACGGTCTACAATGAACACAGTAAGTGGCCTTGCACCCTTTTAATTTGTTTCAGAATATATAAATCACTGGGTCTGGATTTGTCATGTTCATTTAAAGTCAGTTTTAGGATTCAAAGAAACACATGTCTTCTAAATTGTTATAAAGGAAACACTCCAGTGTTTTTTATCATGACATTTTTAACATGTTTTTTTATTTCATTGAACAGAACATGCTATTCTGAGGAAATGGCTGTTGCTTGCGGACCCGGATGATCTGTCGGCAGGGGCCAGGGGTTATCTGAAGGCCAGTTTATGTGTGCTGGCTGCCGGAGATGAGCCTCCAGTGAGTGATAGATATATACTATAGACAGTTACCAGCTATTTTGTTTTATTTAAATAGGGGTTGTTTTCTTAAAAAATGAACTTTTGCTTTCATAAATGCTTCTTAAATGTGTGTGTGGTAGATGGATAAGAAAGAGGGTCTGGAAGAAAAGGAGGATATTGAGGGGAACTTGTTGAGACCAGCTGGTCTTACACTAAGAGGAGCAGCTTTTACTATCAGAGTGTACAGAGCAGAAGACTTTCCTCAGAGTAAGTAGCACGCTGTCTGTATGTGTTGGTTCTTCTTTTTTGTTTGTGACTGTTATTCGTCTCTCTCTTCCTGGTACAGTGGATGATGCTCTAATGGACGGAGTGAAACAGTTTCTTGGCTTTGAGTCCAATAGAAAGAACCTTGTGGATCCACTGGTGGAGATCAACTTTGCAGGAAAATCGGTACATAGTTTCCGGTTTAAAGCATCATTGTTATTCATTTATTCAGATACTGGATCAGTATTATACTATTTTATTATATTAATGGTATTATAATTGCATATATATAGATCGGTACTAAGATTCTGGAGAAAAATGCCAACCCTCAGTGGAACCAGAGTCTCACGCTACCCATCAGAGTAAGAGACATACCAACACCACTAAACAACTGTCTGCCAAACAAATCCATCATTCAATCTATTAACAGTCTGTTTTTCACTCCAGTTTCCATCCATGTGTGAAAAGATGAGGATACGAATTTTAGATTGGTGAGTCAGGTTTAAATTCTGTCACATTTATGTAACATCAACAGTTTTACTTCAGGTAGATTATATTGTGTATGTCAAATGATAGGCGAGAGCGGGGTTGAACGTAACGCTTTTTGGTTATGTCTCAATCATTAGAAAAATATTTAAGCTTGATTAATCCGATTTTTACCCAAGCAACATACACAGCTCTGCTACAAATGAACACTTATAGTTTGTTTTAAGAACATACTGCTCTTGTACTACACTCTTAAAAATAAAGGTGCTTCAAAGGTTCTTCACAGCTTTGCCATAGAAGAACCATTTTTGGTTCCACAAAGAACCATTCAGCCAAAGGTTCTTAAAAGAACCATCTCTTTCTTACTTTTTTATAATCTGAAGAACCTTTTTTCACCACAAAGAACCTTTTGTGAAACAGAAAGGTTCTTCAGATGTTAAAGGTTCTTTATGGAACCAAAAGGTTCTTCTATGGCATCGAAGAACCTTTTGAAGCACCTTTATTTTTAAGAGTGTATTACAGCATAAGTGACAGAAGTGCAAACGTTACAATTTACCCCATGGGTGGGGTTCATTGTAACAGACAAAGGATTAGTTGTAACACTTGCTAGAAAATTCTGTTCAAACACAAATAACTCAATATTAATCCGTCTAAAAACTACAGGTGGATATTGTTTGTACATCTGTCTATAACAGACAGATATCTACACATCTATCATCCAGCCATCCCTCATATAACCATCCATCTATTATACATCAATACACATATATAGATTTATGAGAAAATGCTGCATATTATAAACAAAAAAATCATAATTGTCAATTGTCAATTACTCTCGCTAATATTGTCATTTCAGTTATGATTTCGATTGATGGAATTTACAGATGTTTTCATCTCATTGTTTTGTATACATTTTACACATTGGGATTAATTGTAACACCTAACCCTGCTGTAACATTTTTTAAAGCCTAGTTAACAGTTAGCTAGGAGTGGCTGACATGTTTCAATATTGTGCTGTTTTAGGCAACAAAGATTAAGACAATATAAGGTTGGATTTGGTACAACCAAGTGAGAAATAAAAAAAAAAACATAAGATGAAGAAATTTACTTCCATGCTGCCAAAACACACGTTGTTCAATAACTCCATGAAAACACATCAAAACTTCATAAAGTCATAAAACCGCTGTTATATGCAATTCTTGTTCATGTAGGGATCGAGCCAGCCACAATGATGTCATTGGAACTACAAACTTGTGCATGTCCAAAATCTCAGCCCCCGGAGGAGAAATTGAAGGTAAGCTATGCTTTTTAGAGTACCCACAATGTGTGATGCTAGGCTGTTGTGTAGTTGTAGTGGTAAATCATTTGTTTTAAACTCTTAATGAATTGTACTTCAGTTTCTGTAAATTGTTGAATAATATTACATTGATGCAGCCTTGTGTAGTGGTCTGGGTTGGTTTGTGACATAATAGATAACACTAACAAAGCATTATACCGATCTCAGTGTGAAAACATTTTTGACTTCTTATAGTTGTTTACTTACCGGTTTGGTGTCCTTTGTAGCACTTGGTGTTGCTGTTAATGTACAGTATGTCATTAATGAATTTGCTGTGAATTAAAGTTACAGTATGATACTGCGTGGTGGGGAATGTGACATTGGCTTGTGAGTTGTAGTTTGAAGTAGACAAAGAATTTAGCATCCAAGCTCTGTCAAGGAGGTGAAAAAGGAAGAACAAGATTTTGGCATGACAATGTTGGAGTTTTGAAGCAATGTTAGAGAACCTTTAGCAGGTTCTAAGTGTGGCTAACATATCTTAGTTAATTTGTGGGCTGCAAGGAGTAAGTGCAGTTTCCAGTTTAACTGTATGTTGGTTACAGAGACGGCTCTTAATAAAGGCATGCGCATGACACTGATATATAGCATCAGCACACTGCTTGCGTTAGTTATTTGGTCTTTCAATCCTCATCTTTACTATTTTGTTTCAAATCTTGTATTTCTCTGTGCATTCAGATGAGTTTACTTCCAGGAGCATCCACAGTACCAGTATGTGTGTCTCTCTGATATTAAATGTGTGTGTTTCCCTTCCGGTACCTATAAGCTTCAGATTTGGTCTGAGTAAACTTGAAACTAGTGCTGGTAGATGTGAAAAGGGTTGCTGTAGGTGTTAGTAGTAGCTTTAATCCTATTGGTTCTTGGTTAAGGTGTTTATTGTTACAAAGAATTTCTGTAGAATTCAACAAGCAAATGGTTGCATGATTATTTGGTTAAACTTTCATTTATTATCATTTTAAATGCATGTTTAATGCTTATAGGCTGGTTTCTGTCTTATTTGAGGTTCTCTCTATTTTGTGTCATTAAGTGGATGACAATTTAGGCTTTTTGCCGACCTTTGGCCCATGTTACATCAATCTGTATGGGAGCCCGAGAGAATTCACCGCCTTCTCAGACCCGCATGAGGCATTGAATCTTGGAAAGGTGAGATGTATATAAAAACGAATAATGCAAAGTGATTCTTAAAAACTCTTAAAACAAAAGGTGCAAAAAAAGGTACTTCGACGCCATAGAAGAACCTTTTGGTTCCACAAAGAACCTTTAACATCTGAAGAACCTTTCGGTCTTTGTGGCTAAAAAAGGATCTTCAGATTATAAAAAGTAAGAAAGAGATGGTTCTTTGTGGAACCAAAAATGGTTCTTCTATGGAATCGCTGTGAATCACAGTCTCAATTTTTAATTTTTCAACATTACAAACCTTAAAGCGATATTTCACCCAAATATGGAAATTTCCCCATGTTTTACTCACCCTCAAGGCATCCTATTTGTACTTGACTTTCTTCTTTCAGAATAATGCAGTCGGAGTTGTAATACCACGTATCCTGGGTCTTCCAAGCTTTAGAATGGGAGTAAATAGTGGATGAGATTTTGAAGCTTCAAAAAGGGCATCCATCGATCAATAAACTGCTCCACTCAGCTCTGTGGGGTTAATAAAGGCCTTCTGACGCGAATCGATGCGTTTGTTTAAGAGAAATCTTAGGCTGTGTCCGAGATAGCCCCCGAAACCCTAATATAGTGCACTGTTTCAAGGGACATCCATTTTTAGTGGTGTCCGAATTCATAGTGGAAATTATTGAGTGCACTCATTCAATCCCATGATGCTTCATAATAACGAGTGCACAACCGATGTACACTCACGGCTAGCCATCTATCGCGAGGCTCGCGCTGAATTAATTCCCGCGTCTCAGCATAAGATGGCGCCCGCTGCGCTTCCAGTGTCCGAATTTACTCACTGTTTTTACCCGCTCCTTAAAGTGGGCTATATTAGTGAACTAATGTAGGGAATAGTGTATGAGGGTACACAGGGGGCGATTTCGGACACCGACTTAATTCCGTCAGCCATGCCTGCACAAGAGGATTGCGTTCCCCCAAATGACGTGGGCATGTCCTAAATTCGGCTCCGATAACGAAAGATAGATATTATCGTTAATAAAGTTGTCAATATGGATATTTCTCTTAAAAGCATCGATTCGCGGAAAATTAAATTTCAAAATGTTTGTCTGAAAATGTCATGGAGGTGTTTAAAAAACTGTAAAATTATTTAACCAAATAATAAGCTACAGTATGTTACTATCAAAGTACACATTTTTAAACATTTAAACAACTCTCTGTAAATTTGCAGGTGACAAACATCAACAAAATAGTTAAACCTGCGCTATAACAAAGTCAAAATAACTTTGACCATCAATAATAAAAGTAACATATCTGAATCCTAATGACTTAGACACGAATAACCAACTAGAAATACCTGTAATGTCTTTACATGCTGATGCACTAAAGTAAAGTAGCCTACTTAAGTCATCTATGAAAAACAAAAAATAACAGATGCACGTAAAATCATCCTATTTGATGTAACAGTTGTTTTTGAATTGATATAGAAATAAGTGTAGAAAGAATTTTATAATGACATGACGATCAACACAGATGCAACAGTCATTTCCTTTAACAGCACCGTGTTCTATACGTCATTACATGATTGTCATTTCGACGTCACCTTTCAATCCGAATGTAATTTTGGCCATAGTACGATTGAGGTGTTTATATGAAGCATTTTTATTCGAATTGGACTTTAAAAACGATTAAAATCGGGAAAAAAATGGTCCATGTAAACGCCACTACTGTAAACCGCTACCTCATTCATTTCTCAGACTGCACGCCAGTGGGCAGGACCAACATCAATATTATAAAAAATTAGGGCTGTTAACGCGTTAACACATGCGATTAATTTTTTCAAATTAACGCGTGAAAAATATTTAACGCAATTAACTATCAGTTTGTTTTGACATTCTTTGTCTAGCGTTACATTATGTAATCACGCTCTTATTCGTTTACAGGCTTTTAAACCAATTAAGCGCGATTTTAAACAGTTGCTTTGAACTAACGCAAAACGCAACGCGAGGTCCAGTCTGGTGTAAACAGTCACGGGCTGAAGGCTGCGTCGGTGAATCTCTGTCAGACAGCGCATCCGTGTTAAGTTCTCTTTCGTGCTTGAATGGATAAAACCATACAAGATTATGTCAGAGAGCCCGTTTCGTCTAGCATTTTCTTAAGCAAGACTTCAAAGTCTAAAATAAAATCTTAAATGAATGCAAAGAGTTGTGAAAATGGGAGTGCGGTGACGGTCAGATCTGCGTACTGAGACAGCTCTTAAAGGGGCCACGCTCTTAAACGTGCTGCTGTGACTCCTGTCACTAATGTTAATCAAAGAACAAAATAAAAGAAGAAATCAATGTGATTTTGTAGCTTTAATGAGAATTCTTCTGCATTTAATTTATAATTTAGCATTAAAGACTGTAAAGTGTTTGAGAACTTCCTTCAATTTCTGTAGATTTCATGATAGCTCTCAATTATATTGTTGAATGGCTATAATTAATGTTAAAATAATCAATTTAAAAGAGACATCAGTTACAGTACTAATATCAAAATGTTTTCTTTCATTAATAAAATGACGCTGTTAAAGAAATATGTTGTTTCTACATCAATTTGAAGATTAAATGTGAAATTATTCAAATGTAAAAGTAGATTTTAAAGTATTGTTATGTGTGATTAATCACAGAAAATGTGTGATTAATCCGATTAATTTTTAATCGATTGACAGCGCTATTAAAAACATCTGTGGAAGTCACAAATAAAGCAATCTTACAGCTTTTTCCGTAGCATAAAATGTCTTTTAAAAGATGGTGACATGTGAAAGGTATAAACCTTGCAGAAGACTTCTTGATGTCAAAAGCTCAAGTGAAGTTAAATTTCTCATGCGATTTCCCCATTAAAGTAGTATTTCTCAGAAATGAAAATTCTGTCATGAAAATTCTGATATTTTGAAGAATGGAACTGAATCAAAACGGTTTGTCGCCATTCACTTCTATTGCAAGGACACAAAACCAATGCAAGTCAATGGGGACCCACGGTTTTCTGTTACCAACATTCTTCAAAATTGCTTCTTTTGTGTTCTGCAGTAGTACACTCTTAAAAGAAATGGTTCTATTTAGAACCAGAAATGGTTCTATCACCTGCTTCATATATGGAACCCCAAAATGGTTCTATATTGAACCAACTTAATGGGTTCAATAAAAAGAACCCCAAATGGTTCATTGAATCCAAGCTAAATGGTTCTTTATAGAACCATTAAAGGTTCTTTATTATTATGAGTTATTTATTATTGATAATAAATTATAGCCAATCCAGACAATTCAAAAAGTTTATATTTATTCATTTTATGCAAAAATATAAATATAATTTAAAATCACATCTCTGTACTCTGTATTAGACAGAAAAACTTTTGTTATTTTACATTTAAAATGTTTCATTACATTCAACCATTTAGTTTTAATAATTTCCATTAAGCATTTTCACATTTTAATAAACATACGCATAAGCTTGTTTTTGCACTGCATGTACATAAACAAACACATATTTTAAAATTGCATCCCTGTATTAAACAGCTAAACTTTACACTTTAATTACATTGCATTCAACCATTTTGTTTAAATTATTCACTTTTTTTTATAAACATACATAAGCTTGTTTAAGTACAGTACTTAACTTTATGCATCTCTGAAATGAGGAAAAGAATCACAATGCAGATAAAAACAATTCATGAACAATTAAAACATATTAAATAGCACTACAATTTACACAAGTTGATTGTACATTTTTAGTACAGGTATTGGTGTTCTTGTGTCGTGAGGAGACTTAAGTTTAAGCAAATATTTTTGAATAAAAGTCATTGTGTTCTTAATGGCAACTGAACATTGAAAAGAAAATAGACCGCAAACAGGCATTCCACAGCCTGTGTCATGTCAATGTCTGCCTCTCTTATGATGTTCACGTTGTCCATTATAATGCTGACACTTTAAGCTTTGAGGGTATCAGGAGAGCCGTTAAACACTATGGTTGGTGTAGGACCTTTGGGTTCCTGTAAAACAAACATGAACCGTTCCTTTATTTAAAGTCAAGTGACTCAAATG
The DNA here is from genome assembly GCF_024868665.1 of Triplophysa rosa. NCBI lineage: Eukaryota > Metazoa > Chordata > Actinopteri > Cypriniformes > Nemacheilidae > Triplophysa > Triplophysa rosa. Next base: position 13,543,830 of record NC_079890.1, on the reverse strand, counting down.
TAAATAAAACTACAGAAGACTATACTTACGATATTTACACTGTAGAGGAAGCTGGCGTTTTCTTTAAATAATGCTGGCAATAAAATGAGTGCAGCACTCCTAACAAGACCTACAAACAGATACAAATTATTGTACATTAGGTACAGAAATCAACTAAAGGGATCGTTTACTCAAAAATTAAAATTCATTCACTCACTCTCTTGTAATTTCAAACCTATATGGTTTTATTTCTTCAGCAGAAAACAAAAATATATATATTTTTAAGAACGTTGGTAACTGAACAACGCTGATAGCCATTTACTTCTATTGGACACAAAACCAATGCAGGTCAATGGGCACCGTCGTTGTTCAGTTACCAGCCTTTTTCGAAATATCTTCTGTTGTGTTCTGGTGAACAAAGTCATACAGGTTTGAAATGACAAGAGAGTGAGTAAATGATGGCAGAATTTTTCATTTTTGGGTAAACTTTAATAATACTAAAATTATTTCACATTTTCTCTAATACAATTTATAGGTGCTACAATGTTTACATTGACAGTGCAGATAATGCAACTTTACACTGGGCAAGGAACAAATATGATGTAGTTACCTTCTGTGGTTTCCTCTGCTGGTCCAATGAGATTGGCATAGAGTTTCCTTTGACTTCCTTCTTTTGCACTCCTGATGATGTTTGGGGCCATTTCATTTAGAGATGTTTCCATGTTCTTCGCCAAGTCTGTTCCAAACCTCATTGTCATTTCATGCAGCATCTTAAACACAAAAAAATTGTTTACTTCAGGTGCATATATCCAAATTACACACTATCAGACAAACAAGTTACTTAAAAGTCAGCATGAATTGGAGGCTGCAATTGACTATAGTGATGTATTTTCCGAAACAAAATGTTCAATTAGAAAAATAGTGTGCGTGGTAATCAAAATGACTCCAGGCGTTGAATCCCACATGATAAAATAACTTGATTAGAAATAGAGTAGACATCTGGATCATATTTTCTATTCCATTTGCAATTCATTTGTGAAATTTCATTTAAAAAATTGACATTTCTGAGTAACCAACATATACGCAGACTCGGTGCGGATACGAACGCTGCAGAGCACTGCAATCGTACAGCTTTAATGCAGACCGGCGGGAAGTTCTCAGCTGTGGCCAGCAGTGTCCACTTTCCTTCAGAGTTTAGCTCCAACCCTAATAAAACACTCCTGAACAAGCTAATCAAAATCTTCAGGATTACTGAAGAGTAACAGGCAGGCAGTTAAGTTTGATCAGGGTTGGAGGAGCCTGACAGCACGAAAATGGACCGTGCGGGCCGCGGCCCAAACTTAAGAACTTCTACACCTGTTAACATAGGCCTGTGAAAAAATACTCACGGAGTATGTATAAAACTGTGACAAACGTTCACATATCATATCCCTCCGTCTTCCACCCGGTTTGCTTTTATCGTTATCTTACCGTTAACGAACAGCGACCACGCGCTTCATTGAAATTACGCTTCTGTCTATCTCGTCGCCTTATAACACAGCTGTCTTATATTGACAATTTAATTAACAATGACAAGTAAATAAAGGGAAAATGTAACTTAATTCATTAAAAACAGGAGCAAAATCAGTTTAACAGCACTTTCTGACCCGACGGCTGACGAAGCCCGTCAGTGCTAACGTTACCAGCAGTATTTTTAACTGAGGTAAATATTATATTTAGTATAACTATTTAACACTAGGGCTACTCTAACAAATATAAATATCAACTTATTATACTAAATATTTCGGTAATATAGTTTCAAAAATGTAAAAACTTTACTTACCCGAGGGTATGAACGGGTAGAAATGGCGGACTCCTCAGTTTTAAAAATAAACTGTCACTGTCTCGAGGTTCATCTTCGCCAATCCACCAATAGGAATTCAAGGATGGTGCAACACATAATACGCCACCAGAGGGCATTTTTGCGATTATTTGTTTTTAATGCCCCCTTCGGATTAAATTAAACATTGACAATATGATATGGTACAAAATAAAGAAAACACCTGGATATACAAAATGATTTACCAAAAAGGCAAACAATAATGTATTAGGAAATGTATTATGCTTGCATAAAAAAGCTTACAGGAAATAAACAGTACACTTTATATTAATATTATAATACAATATTAATATTTCGTTGACTCTTGTTTTTGACACCAAATGTGTTGTGTAGGTCTATAATTATTGTGTTATCTTTAGTTTACACTTCAGTCACAAAACATGAATTATAGAACCATTTTATTAAAAAGGTTCTTTGCCCTCCAAGGGTTCTACATGGAACCTTTTTTTTGGTAAAAGGTTCTATTTGCCAAGTACAGAACCCCAGGGTTCTATATAGAACCTAAAGGAACCCTTTTTTTTTTTAGAGTGTACTCAAGAAGGTGAGTTAATGACAATTTTCATTTTTGAGGTGAACTACTCATTTAAAAAGGAAAACTCAAATTTTCCGAAAATATTGAAGTCTGCTACGAATTACTCACCCTCAAGTTGTACGACAAAGCCTAGGACATTCGTTCATCTTCTCAATGCAAATTAAGATACTTTTGATGAGGCCCAGGAGCTTTCTGACTCGCCCAGACTGCAACGCAACCGACTTTCAAACCGCAAAAAGTGAGTAAATACATTGTCATGACGCACAGACTGGCAGACTCAGATGCGGGGTTAACAGGGTCTTTATTGAAAACAGTGAGGCAAGAGCAAAGCAAATAGTCCAAGACACCAATGGCAGCAAAACAGTCCTCGGGGAATTAATCGACCCGTAAGATTCCAGTAGAGAGAAGTTGCACCCGTCAGGGAGAAGCTGCTGAACTGCCGAGAGCTCAGATGCCATGAGAATCGAGGTCCGGGCGGCCAATAACTGCTGCGGGTCAGAGAACAAAAAAATATCATAAACTGGGTCAGACAAGAAGCGAAAAATAAACACGCTTCGAAACTCGGCAAGGCTAAGACGAGGTACAGGACTAAGGACAGACCTAGACTCGCTAGAACTGGGCAGTCAGAGCTGACAAAACAACATGCACGGTCTGACACAAGACAGCAGAGCAAAGGGAAATAAATAGAAAAGCTAACTAAGGATGAGTGACAACAGGCGGGAGAGATAGTAGATGAACGGGCGCTAATCAAGGGGAATACGCTACAGGTGAAAGAGTGCGAAGACGGTGAGTGGAGAAATACCAAACGGGAGACACGGGGCGGGGTGAGTGACGCAGCAACGAGCACATGGTGAGCTGTCAAAACAGAGGCGCCACGAGCTCGACACACAACAGAACACACACAGGCAGGACACGGGAACCCGAGTGACCGAGATCATGACATGAAATAATAAGCCTAAACTATATAAAGCGACCATGATACTTTTTGGGCGCAAACAAACAAAAATAACGACGATATTCAAAAATTTCCTGACTTATTTGTTAGTTTTCAACGCACGTTCACGATACAGTGCATCCGGGGTCAGCACAGCACATGCGCGTGGCTGTCCCCAGATGCACTGTCTCATAAGCTCGTTGGAAACACATGAGTCAGTAAATTGTTGGTATTTTTTTGTTTACGCACAAAAAGCATCATGGTTGCTTTATATAATTTAAGATAAACCACTGCACTTACATGGATTATTTCAACAATGTCTTTACTCACTTTTCGCGGTTTAAAAGTAGGTTGCGTTTTATTTGAGGGGGGGGACGGGTAGTGGATGGCGAGTTTGGGGGGACGGGGAGGTGGGGTTCTGGAGTCAGAAAGCTCCCGGGCCTCATTTCCCATATACGTACATTTCTTCACAAAGGAAGATATTTGGAAGAATGTCAGTAACCAAACAGATCTCACCCCCCATAGACTCCCATAGTACTTATTTCCCCTACTGTGGCAGTAGTATGGCAATCTCAATTTGGGACGAGACATGTTTGCTTATTGACATTCTTCAAAATATCTTCCTTTGTGTTCAGCAGAACAAAGAAATTTACACAGGTTTGGAACAATATAAGGATGAGTAAATGACGACAGAATTTTCATTTTGGGATGAATTATCCCTTTAACACAGCGCTGCGCAGATTGACTGGATTAAGTACCATTGTTTCATCCATGCTTTTAGCAGACGGTTTTATCCAAAGTGACGTCCCAAATAATACACTATTTAATATTCTTTAAAAAATGTGGACTACCTCTGTTTCAGATGAGGGTCAACTTCGTGCTGTCTGTTTTTTTTTGTGTTGTAGGGAGAAGGTGTGGCTTATCGAGGGCGCATGCTTTTGGAGCTAATAACAAAGCTTTCTGATCAGGTGGAGCAAAAGGTTGAAGACATACACTCTGATGATCTTCTGGTGGTGGAGGTAAGAGATCAGTCAGTCTTTTCTGTGAGGACAGCATCAGTCCTGGACTTATGTGAACTGGGATATGTCACTTAATGGAGGTAAAGAGACTTTTGTTTGTTCTGTCTCATAGAAATTCATGCGAAAGAGGAAATACTCTCTGTTTGCTGCATTCTACTCTGCCACTCTTCTTCAGGATGTGGATGATGCTGTTCAGTTTGAAGTCAGTATTGGTAACTATGGCAACAAGTTTGACAACACCTGTCTGCCTCTGGCTTCCACCACTCAGTTCAGCAGGGCTGTGTTTGACGGTGAGAAACCACCTGTTGATTATTATATGAAAATGAACCGTTTTAGGTAGAATATCTCAAAATACACTTGTTGTGAAGGATTACACCCTCAGGTTTTCTCTGACTGCTCCTTGTTTTTTTAAAGAGCCAAAAATAAATAGATGAAATGTATATGTATAATGTATTTGTGATTTAGAAATACATTTTATTTAGAAATAAAAAATGTGTAATTATTTGTTGAAAATCTGAGGGGGAGAAATTAGCAAATTAGCTGGAGTCTGATAGTACCTATTGTATTTGAAGTCAATAAACATGCTAGTAAATTATTGTATAAAAAGTGAACCAACCTCATGATTCTAACTTCAGCTCCACTGGTTTAAATGGCATTACAGGTTGTCATTATTACTACCTGCCCTGGGGAAATGTGAAACCTGTGGTGGTCTTGTCTTCAGAATGGGAGGAAATCAGTCCTCGCATAGAGGCCCTAAACATGCTGCTTAGCATAGTCGACAGACTGGTGAGTAATGTCAATATTAATATTAACAAGATGCGCCACTACCATTACAGTGAATGGGTAGGAATGCAACGCTCAATATGACTGCTCTAGCGAAGGAAGTCCTGCCTTCCAGTGAAACGAGCCAATCGTCAATCAATATTGACTGACGATTCTCCGGGGCGGGGCTCTCGTGAGGCACTTGCCAGCCTGTGCGCATGCACAGTAGATGAAGCATCCTTGAAAAAGTAGATTTTTAGCGCAACCAATCTTAGCAAACCAAAGTTATGGTACAGTTCATGTCAGGTTTATTTATTGATAGGAAATATACTGTTTAATTGCCCAGAGGCATTGCAAACATGGCCGCCGAGGCACGACTTCTATTAACTGACTTTCGAAACACTGTGGTGGCTGACACAGGACTAAGATATCGTCACGTTTGTACTTCTTTGCCGAAGGAGATACATATTTTACGAAACGCGCTCTGTACAGCAGTTTGTCCGTTTAGGGCTACTGAAGAAAAAACATGGTAAATTCCATGTAAGTGCACCCCATACAAAAGAGTATGTAGATAGAAATAGCTCATTCTAATGTAATAAAACATAAACCTTGATTATGTTAGGTCTTTATACACCTCTGTACACATAGTTATGTAAATTATATTGCATTTCTGTCAGTAGATCCTCCAAAAATTTACACATTGGACCTTTAACGTCTCGGTTACGTCTGTAACCTCTGTTCCCTGATGGAGGGAACGAGACGTTGTGTCGACAGAATGGGGTTTGACTTGAGAACCTATCATCTCTGACTGACTTTGAAAATGCCAATGAAATTGGCAATTGAAATTTGCATGCCGGTCTCCGCCCCGGATATCCGGGTATAAAAGGAAGATGGTGTGCTGCATTCATTCACCTTTTGTGCTGAGGAGCGTCTCTTGACTGCTGCAGCGAGTGGCATGTGGCATGAAGGACACAACTTCTCGTTCCCTCCATCAGGGAACAGAGGTTACAAACGTAACCTAGACGTTCCCTTTCTGTCAGTCTCTCGACGTTGTGTCGACAGAATGGGGTTCCAATGAAAACGCCACGGCGTTGTGCCACGTCACAATCTCTAGTGAAGCGACGCTGACTGGCCAGGGCGTGTCAGACGTAAGCGTTAGCGCGAAATTGTAACCGTCCAGTGGAGAGGTAGGGGGTCCCAGAGCTTAAGAAACATGGGAAGCCCCTGCCACCAGCCGTCACGGGCGGAGGCCTACTTTCTCTAACGGCGAGAAGCTGCCCGGCACCGTAAGGGCCACTGGGGAAGCGCTATTTCCTCGCTGAGGAAATGCGCTACAGAGACCACTTCCTACCGCAGAGAGGAGTTTAGTGGAGACACCAACATGGTCTCGCCAGCAGGGGAGAACTCATGGGAGGAATGTGCGGACTTGTAAGGGAGTACCGCAAGAGGTGGAGACCCACCTAGGGGAGGTCATGGGTTACTGTCATGGTTCTGCTCCATCTTGTCTTGCTTTTCTTGATCTAGTGGCAGAGCCATGGCAGAACCTCTTGTTTCATGTGGAGAGAGGCGTTTTTGGCCCTTTTGGCTTGCCATACTCTCCAGGTCTGTCATTGTTCCTGCCCTCTTGTTTCCTCATTAGTGATAATTATTAGTTCATGCCCCGCACCTGTCCCCTCTTGATTTGATCCCTTATTTAATGCCCCTTTGTTCTCTGTCCTGTGTTGGATCATTGTACTCTGTTGTGATTCTCGGGTGGTGAGGACACAAGGAGAGAGGACCCAAACGCAGACAGCGGGTAAGGGGTTAAACAAGACTTTTAATAAATAATAAAACACACAAAACAAAAAAGTAAAACAAGAGTATAATAAGAACAAAGACTAACTACACTAAACAAGACTAAAGATAACATTTACAACATATTACACAAGACTAAGCTACACTTAACAGGACAAGAACTCACCCACACGAAACACGACAGAGTACAATGATCCAACAAAGGACAGAGAACAAAGGGGCATTAAATAAGGGATCAAATCAAGAGGGGACAGGTGCGGGCATGAACTAATAATTATCACTAACGAGGAAACAAGAGGGCAGGAACAATGACGAGACCTGCAGAGTATGGCAAGCCAAAAGGGCCAAAAACGCCACTCTCCACATGAAACAAGAGGTTCTGCCATGGCTCTGCCACAAGATCAAGAAAAGCAAGACAAGATGGGGCAGAACCATGACAGGTTACCACATGGGAACCAGACCATGAGGATACATCAGACGGAACCACCCTGATGAGGGGGTTACTACGTGTGGAGCACTAGGTCCGGTTAGAGCTATACGCTAGATAACTCAGCTGATCCCCAGCCTAAGGGGGCAGGGCTGCTCCGCCCAGCCCGCCACCATGAAGTGCTTAGTGATGGATGGAATGCCTATTCTTCACCCAGTGGGGGAAGATGAGAGGCGGAATAGCACACTGACCCACCTAAGGAGGGGGAAGGCGCTTTCGCAGGCGTACGCCCCACCGGCCTCACCTGGTACCATGCAAGCATAAATGCACCGCGACGGCACGTTCCACCTGGGGCACGTCGATGTAGCCCCTAGCTGCCCTGCCGTCGAGGGAAGTAAGGGCGACAGAGCTAGTTCAGAAGGGGGCGTTCCAGGTCTTACTAAGCTCCTTATGCACCTCCAGGAGAAATGGCACCGGCGCCGAGCGCGGCTTGGAGTTGCGCTCAGACCCGAGGTACCAAGTATCCAACCGCAAGCTTTGGGGGAGAGGCGGTGCGGTGCACTGCAGCCCAATGCTCACGGCAGCCAGGGAAAGCATGGCTGACATCTCAACGTCCGTCTCTTCCTGGGCTCGACCTCCCGAGGGAGGGAGCTCCAGAGAATCATTGGGTCAGATGCCAGAAGGTCGCCCTCCAATGCTGCAAGTGACACCTCATCTTCATCATGTACCGTTTCCGAATACGTGGCTGAGGAACAAGACAGGGTGGGACCGCCTATTGAGGAACGGTCAGACGAGCGAGACGGGGCGTGAACGGCCCGCGAGCCTGTGGCTGACGGATTGAGGCTAACGGTAATCCCCATATCACCCTCGCCGCTCGCCGTGGCAGATGGCAGGGCCAAAGCAGTGCGGGCAGGACGTATCCACAAATGCCGCCTCAGCGTGCCGGATACCCAAACACTTGAGGTAGACGTCGTGTCCGTCCCCCTCCTCGATGAGGGTGTTGCATCCACGAGAACAGCGGGACATGCCACGGTGAGGAATTTTGCTCTTTTAGAACACCTCTGGTACTGCCGAGACGCCCAGGGGAAGTCGCTGAGAGAAGGGACAATCCGCTGTACCGCGTTTTAAGATTTCAGCAATTTTCAAGCAGTAGGATTAGCATAGAGATGCGAAGGCTCCGAAGAACAAAAGGTGAATGAATGCAGCACGCCGTCTTCCTTTTATACCCGGATATCCGGGGCAGAGACCGGCATGCAAATTTCATTTGCCAATTTCATTGGCCTTTTCAAAGTCAGTCAGAGATAATAGGTTCTCAAGTCAAACCCCATTCTGTCGACAACGTTGAGAGACCGACAGAAATGGAACAAATGTTAACAAACAGGACCTTGTTGTAAAGTGTTAGCATATTAACATTTAAATAGTTTTATTTTCAATGAAACACATTGAATAAAGCATATTCTGATGTTTGTAACAGGAGTCAAATCTGGAGCAGGTCCAGCTGCAGTTGAAAGCAAGAAGTGATGAACAGGAAGTGGAGCAGAGGGTTGTCCAGCTGCTTGATGATGTCATAGCTGACTGCAGGTTCTGATAGACTCAATTGTTTGTGAAGGTATACCAGACATGCTCTGCCAGACTAATGCTTTCTTCTGTGTGTATGCAGTGAGGAGCTCCCTGAGCTGAACAAATGGTCCTGTGCGACTCAGCTGGATAAAGCTCTGAGGAATCTGAGAAAGATTAATATGCAGCAGATTGTGCAGGCTGCACTGGCACTCAAACACGGCCCTGAAACTGAACTGAGTGCAGTGCTGGAGCAGGCTGAGGACTGGACCCTGCGGCTACGCCATCTCGCTGAGGAGGTGAATGATAGAGATAATACAAATGTTGTCAAAAATCCTTTCATGTCTCAGTCAGGGTAGTGGTGCTTATGTGGATGACATGAGTATGAATAAAAAAAACATTATTTTTGTTTCTTAGCATATTTCATTTTAGTAATTTCATCACATTCAATCATTTTATCTTGTCTTCATTGTCTTTTTGTCTTTCTGTCGTTCAGCCTCAGAACAGTGTGCCAGATATAATAATCTGGATGCTTCAGGGAGACAAAAGAGTGGCCTACCACAGAATCCCTGCCCATCAGGTTCTCTTTTCCAATGGTTACTGTGGTAAACACTGTGGCCAACTTCAGACAGTTTTCATGAAGGTAAATACACTATTTGGAGGCAAGGCATGCACTAATAATACATGTAAATGCCAAATGAAACAGGATTAATAGATGTATTGATATATATTTTCTCTGTATCTATTTATAATATGTGCTCAGTATCCGCAGGATGAGGGAGGAGACAGTAAGATCCCAGCTCAGATCCGACTGAAGGTTTGGTTTGGACTCAATGCTGATGTGAAGTTCTTCAACCAGTTTGCAGAAGGCAAACTATCTGTGTTTGCAGAAACTGTGAGTGGACCATTATAGCACATACTGTAGAGCTTTATACCTACTGTTTAATTTCAATTAAAACATCAAATAATTATGATTATTTGTGATAATCCCTTAGTAGAAATCTTCTGCTTTAATATTGAGTTATTGTCATTTTTAGCTACTGATCTATTTGAATTATTTGGGTCTACAGTATGAGAACCAGACTAAATTAGCTCTGGTGGGGAACTGGGGTACGACGGGTCTGACTTACCCCAAGTTCAGTGATGTGACTGGCAGGCTGAAACTATCAAAAGAAAGCTTTAAACCTTCTCCAGGATGGAGCTGGGCAGGAGACTGGTTTGTCAGTCCAGAGAAAACGTGAGTATCATCCTATTTCATTTGCGTGGCTTACAGAAAAATACTGATTCAGAGTCTAGTCCAGTCTTGTACTGGGGAAAAATGTGTCAATAAACACCATCTGACATTGTACCTTGTCTTTTTTATTCTAGAATGCTCTATGACACCGATGCAGGTCATACAAGCTTTTTGGAGGAAGTGTTTGAAAATCAGATGCGTTTGCCTGGCGGGCAGTGGATTGGCATGCCAGAGGGCTACACAGATGTGGTCAGTACAGTACCGTGTAAATGTTACAACAAAACTGATGTTTTCTTGTACAGTAAAATCAGTATTTCTTAATGATTCCCAGAGGAGTAGAATAAATGTTAGAATACATTAGTCAATTGACAGGGACTCACCCCTTAGTTCATTTTGTGTCTTTTGGGTTGCAGAATGGAGAAAAAGCAGTGCCCAAAGATGAGATCGAGTGTCCTCCTGGCTGGGTTTGGGAGGATATTGAGTGGAGCGAGGATCTGAAGCGTGCAGTGGATGATCAAGGTATGGAAACTTTTTTAGAACTTCTTCCTGCACACAGAAGCCAATAAGTTCTGTTCCTCATTATGTAATATATAGTGGTGATTTTCAAAAGCAAAACATCTCTGCCATAAATCTACTTCAAAAAACTTTATTGGATCCTGTCTCACCTGCAGGGTGGGAATATGGAATAACCCTCCCGCCCGACCGCCGGCCAAAGTCCTGGGTTCCATCCGAGAAGATGTACTACACCAACCGCCGCAGACGCTGGATCCGACTTCGCCGTAGAGATATGCAGAAGATGGAAGCACTTCGAAAAGTACTTCATCAGTCATTAGCAACATGTTACCACTCTCAGCTTGTTTTCAATCCAAAAATCCGAAATCCGAAAATAACATTTTCATATTGAGAGCAAGTAAAAAAATAGATTCTTGGCCTGAGCTTTGTTTAGTTCCTTTTGAATTCTGGGGGATTCTGGTAAAGCTCAGGATGGCGTGACACAGAGAGCTCTGTGTACTTTCAGGGGGACTTCTCCTGTCCTTGCACGCATCTGGTTAGAGGCAGATGGAGGTTGAGATGACACATAATTAATCATGATATCTGAGAATAATCTGAAATCAATCCCACACCTCTAATCCATTTGGCAAGAAAACCTGGGTCCGACTTTAGAGCCCTGCCGCAAATATGCTTAATGTTCATCATCTGTGTGAGAGTGTGTGTGTATAGGTATGTGTGACAGAGAGAGAGACAAGATAAAAGAGTTCTGTTTCAATTTGGGAATATCACTCAAGTGAAAAAAGGTTTTGCATTCTGGATCATGAGCACTTCGTTAATAAATATAACAAATAAATATTACAAATAAATATAACAAAAATATTGATGGTGTTAAGGGGGTTGCACACCGGATGCGGAAGCGCCGAGCGGTGCAGCGTCGTGTCTAGGACAACTCTGCTATTAATGTGGTAGAATCAAGAGGTTTTTCTGTATGAATGCGCTGTTTTTCTGTTATTCCCAAACAGATAAATGCACCTCGCAGCTTATGGTGAAGTCAGTGTGTACATTAAAGATGATTTCAGTCAAAGAACATCTAATTTAATGTTAAATTAAGCGAGTGGTGCGTTGTGTCGCTGCAGGACTCAGAACAGCGTTCATATGTTCATTTTTACAAACAATAGCACAACGCTGCGCGTCCGGGGTGCGACCCCCTTTACAGTCAATTAGGCTACATGCTTTTTTGAAGAATAAACAGGAATTTGCTCATTGAATTTAATTGGCCAATTTACTAAAGAAATAATGTCACATTCTGTTTTATGGTCTTGACAATTATTATAATTAATTGTCATACAAATTGACACATATTTTGTTTGCTTCATTTCTATATAATCACTAACTGTGATTATTAATTTATTTCTGTGCACCCAATCCCTCACAATTTCTAAAATAATTTGGAACTTGATATTACTGGAAATTTGTATTTTTTTAAATATCCAAACATTAAGCAATATCTTGAATTAATTATTTGCTAATGCTTATTTTATTTGATTTAAAATTTGATTTTAATTTTAAGGGCCCTTGAAATGATGCCTAGCCCCCCTAGTGTGACCCAGCCCCCTAGTTTAATTACTTTAATCAAACTGATCAACACACAAAATGCAAAGCTAATACAACTGAAATGATTGAGAGATTACGTTTGAATGTTACATTAAATACAAAGCAGGGATGGTAGATGTAAGGCAACTGCAGACACTACAGATCACCCTTGCGTCCTTTAAAGATTCACAATAATTGTAGTTATCTAAAATTGCCATCAGATGATTATTTAATATTGACAGCCCTTTTACATTACATTGAATTATTTACCAGTTTAATGAAACGATGGCCTTAAAAAGTACGTGGACTCTTAGTCACACTTCAGTTATTTTATTATTGAATGTTCTTGTGTTAATTTCCTTTTAAAATTCATATGTTGTTGCTATGCATTGCAGTGGCAGTCATACATTTAGCGTGGCTTTTCTAAATTCTTTTCCAGCGACTGTAAGTACAGTAAAATGACTTGAATTGTCCTCATGGTGGCACTCTTCAAACACAGATTTAGAAACAGTCTATGAATCTCACATCAGTATTCTTCTCTATTAAATAAACATAATTCCTCACTGGTCTTTTCTTCAACTATTTAAAGATTCTTATGTCTTCTATTTGTAATTTATCCACTGTTCATTAGAAATGCTTTTAGTACCATACAGATCATTACATTAGGCAAGTATTATAACCAATTTTTCTCACCAATTTTTAATTGTTTACTGTGTGTATGTGCTTGTCCACCTACAGCAGCGTCCGGACGAGTCAGAGCGTGAGGGCTGGGAATATACCTCTCTGGTTGGCTGGAAGTTTCACCTCAAGCAGAAGAAGACTGATTCCTATCGTCGCCGGCGCTGGAGACGTCGTATGGAGCCATTGGAAAAGACGGGGCCAGCCGCCATCTTTGCTTTGGAGTGTTCACTGGTAATGAAGGTTGACTATTTGAAAGATGTTGGGCTGGAAATCAAAGTGAGACTGAGTGACAGAGAGAGATGAAAAGTAATGGAGGAAAGGTCAGGGAGAATGAGACGCAATTGAGACATGGCAGAGGTGAGAATGGGTGTGGAGGGCTTTGAGCTTGGACGAATAGGAGGTGCTGAGAGCGTCTGGGCAAGCAAAGTGGAATTAGCCTGGTAAAATAAGGGCATCATGGGATATCATTTACGGGGAAGCAGAGATGGAACAGTGAACATGAAAGAGGTTACATGTCAAAAGTCCAGTCCGTATGTTTATTCTTTTACTCTTGGTCTGGTCCGCTGGGTCCATTGTTACAAATCTATTCCTGGCAGCTATGGCATGAGCTGTCATGTGAGCCTGGCTGGCTTCACATTTGAGGGTTGACGGGAGTCTGGAGTTGATCTGTAGTGTAGCTGAAAGGTCCAAGTGCCTTGCAGAGCTCAAGTGGGGGATTCCCTTTACTTTGCTACTTGAGGGGACCTGAAATTCGGCTATTATAGAGCATGTTTCCACCATCGTGCTGAACCATTCTAAGCACTGTCTGAAACGGTAACATTTATGTTTCGGCACAAGCACGATTACAAACCGTTCTCGGACCGGAATTTTCAGCACGTTTGTCTAACCTGAATCTGTGCTGAATGGGCTCTATGCATGCTTGATGTCTGTGTTTCACAGGAAGAACCCTAGGCAGTTTCTGGTTGGGAAGACTTAAAGCAAAGAGAAATAGAAAATGAGAAAATAGTTACATTTAGCAGATGCTGTAAATTGCAGCACACTGCAGTGGTATATAGAAGTGGCTTTCTCCTGTATTTTAATTTTATAACAAAATGTTAACTAATGAAAGTATCATTTCAAATGCAGTAGATAAGCACTTCTATATACCACTGCTGTGTGCCGCAATATACAGCATCTGCTAAATTTAACTATTTTCACATTTGTCCATTTCTCTCTGTTTTAAGTCTGCCTAGGGTTCTTCCTGTGAAACTCATGAAAATCATGCATGCATATAGCCCATTGTGCTGATAGAATTCGTGTGGTGACGTCGGCCCTCAGGAGTAGTCACTTGGTTGCCTAGGTACCAGTTTCTCTCTGTAGCCAAAATAGCGCATTATTAAAATAGAAATAACATTAACTTAGCTGAAGCTGGAGGGTACCAAGAGAAACGAAAAAGTTTTTCAAGACATAGCTCAGTCTCTTACGTTACCAACGCAGCGAGTGATGCGTTTGTGTGTACATTCTAAAAAGTTCCGTCATCAGCCCTGCGGTGGAAAATGAAACCCTTTACGTATCGGCTGGTCTGGATCAGCACGGAGTGGAATGATTAAGCAACAAGAACGGTTTGGCGCAATTGTGGAAAAGCTGTCGTGATTCTGCCTCATCTTGTCACGTCTTTCTTGATCTTGTAGCAGAATCACGGCAGATCCCTTGTTTTATGTGAGAAAGCCATGAGTTGTTTACGTTTTTACATCTCATGTGCTTTCTCGTGTCTTGTCATTGGCCCCACCCTTCTCGTTTCATGTATTGCCTCCCTGCCGTGTCTAATGTTTCCCATCTGCCCTCGTTGATTACCCTTCGTTTGTCTTCCCTTTAAAATGCCCTCATGTTTCATTGTCTTGTTGCTCGGTCATTGTATATGGTGTCTTTGGTGGCGTTCCATGTTTGATGTATCCTGTGCTTACCTGTCTCCCCCATGCTCATGTTCCTGTTTGGATTGTCCCGTCAGTCTTAGTAAGTGTTTAGTTTAGTTTGTCTAGTAATGTTTAGCTTAGTTTAGTGTCAGTTAGTCTACGTCCTGTTGTTTGTATTATTATCCTGTTGAGTTGTTTTCACCCCATCGCGGGTCTTTGTTTTGTGTTTTTGTTTATAATAAAATCTGTATTGTTAACCCCTTAATCCCCGCTGCCTGCAATTGGGTTCTCCTCACAATTCATGACAAAAGCGCTCATAGTTTACTAAAACTGGAACTATTGCAACATTTCTACTAATTGAAATCAAATAAAATATCAGTCTAAATATTTTCTGAAAGAAAAACTGAATCTAAACTAAAAACTAAAACTAGACAGAATCTAGTAATGTTGCCTCAGCAAATACTGAAATGAGTTCACGTTTAGGCATTAAAATTATTAAATGAACATTAATAAAAAACTGAACTAAGACAAAAATTTTAATAAAACATAAACTTATGTAGCAAAAATTTTAATTTGCCAGAAATTAACTTAAAACTAACATGAACAACACTAAAAAGACACAAATAAAAACCAATACGAAATATTATTAAAAAGAAAACTGTAATACCTCTGACCTGAAATCTCTGATATTTCATAAAAAAATACTATACCTGATAGCGATATTTAAGTGTGAAAGTAAGATCTAGTTACATCCAAACTGAAATTGACAGAACTGAAATTCTCTTCTTGTTTAAGCGGGCACACTGAAGGGCATGTTTGCTTTTCTTTTCGTTTTTTCCAAAAAACTGTAAGGGGTATTGGGTTATGTAAATACAGTGAGCCACAAATGATATAGCAGTTTTAGTTTGGTTTAAAGACATCATCAGGCAATTTATTCAGTGAAGGTCAGGATTTTCATATGTGTCAAAATGATATTCCAACGTCTTGGGGTGGTGACACGTAATCACCTCATGCCAGTGGTTTGTGGTGTATATTCAGTTGCCGTTTCCACAACTGTCATCATTAACACATTCTCTGTTTACCCTTTTGGTCGGAATATTTTGATATCTGATCCAACTCGAACGCCTCATCTTGTCCGGATGCCAAAATGTGTCAGTCTACCATTTATGTCGAAAGAACATAGCGCGTCTGTTTTGGTCTCACAGTTTTTTTTTCTTTTTGTCAACAGAGCAACATTACTGATGAAAAGAATGACGATAAGTCAATTACGACGACGTTTGGCGTCAACCGCCCAACCATCTCCTGCTTCTTTGATAGTAAGTTGCAAATGCTTGGCAATTATTTTACTTAATTTAAAGTACGACAGTTCAATGGTTACACTCACTGCTGTTTTATTTCTCAGGCGGGACGTTGTATCATTTGCGATGCTACTTGTATCAGGCCAGAGACCTGATGGCGATGGATAAGGACAGTTTTTCAGGTGAGTATGTGACACTTTCACTGAAAGAGCAGACAAATGAGCCAAACATGACCATCACAGACATCTCAAGAGTACTCTGAATCAACATTTCCAAAGTCAAACTCCAGGACACAAATAGCACTTTGTAGGCTACTAAAACATGAACATATCTGAAAAGTTCTTCACGTGACCAAAAAACATAATCACTAGTCATTCATTTTGTAAAGGAGCTGTCTTTATTTTGGATAAATCTTCATCCAAAATGTATGAGTCTTGCACTGTGACCTTTCAATCTTCATGGTTATTTTCATGGATTCTGAGTAAAATACCCTAAATAGGGCACAATATACTGTATTAATATGAAGCAATTTTCTGTATTAATTTTTACAGTTGTCTTACCTGTATTTGACATTTTGCACTGCATTAAATTGCATTTTAGCATTAACGGAAATGTCCGGAAAATAAATGGAAAATGTAATGGTAATTTTCTGCCAGTACTTTATCCGTTTTTTTTACAGTGTAAACCGACCCATTATAGCATATGGCATGAAAAACATTGTGCCAGTGGTGATGGAATTTTGCTAAAATTAACATAAAGTAAGATACATATATCAAAACTCAAGTGTACGTTAGAACTCAGGTGGTCACAGTGGGTAGTCCTAATGTGAAGCAACAAAACACGACAGAATTATGATTTTATATATTTCTGTAAAAACAGAAGAAAGGTCAGCATTGCCCAGCATAATAGGAGCATTTTACAAATAACGAAATCATAAAAGTGAAGTCTTTTGAGAGGTAATGGTAGAGGAACCGTGACTGAGCTTACGTCAGAGCGGGTGAAATATTGTGCCTGGCACAGGTTGGGCTGAGGCAGTTCGGGTCAAGTGCAGCCTTGAGAGAAGGGAAATTAAGTGGATTTATAGTGGTGGCCACGAGAGCAGACGCTGGCAGCAGAGATGTAAAAGTGTAATTCGCGTAGTGAAGAGAAGGTACGATACGATAAAACAAATCAGATGGTTGCTAAACACATCGAAAAACGAATGAAGCCCAAAGCCATGGTGATTTGGTCAGTACATGTGCTTTTGACATGTTGCGTATACAAGCAATGCGAGATTGAATCTAGCTTGCAACGTATTTCATTTCTCCTTTCCTTCCAATCATGCCTGTTGCATTGCATTTGTCTTTTTGATGTATTTTATGAAATTCTATTAACAAATGAACTGCACGTGTCCTATGGTGTGACAGCTAAATTTGAGAAAAAAACGAACAATAAAGATAAATCTTTTTAAATCAATTCAATTTTATATTATAAATATTAATGATATAAAATAATATATTATTAACAGTACGTTTTCTACATTTTTACAGTCACACCATAAGACACATAGTTTGTCAACTACCCATGTAGATTCTGTATGGGCCTGGTTATTACATTGTAATTACATATTAATAAACACAAACAGAGTTTTCACTGTTGCTGATTTTTGACGTTGGACCAAAAACACTACCTGAAAAAAAAGAAATATAAAAGGGTCTTAAAGTTTAAACCATAGCATGCCTGCCACTGTGGTCCAAAGCCTTCAGATGTGGTTGTGACATTTTTAACTCTGACTTCTCCACATCATTAAAATACCGACAAAATGCACCCACAGGTTATCACCCATTAGAGTTGTCCGGTATAAATCTCATGAATGGAAAATCCATACAGAGTTAACACGGGACCAAAACTGACAATGATGAAAAGAAATAGAAAGAGAGAGACATTGAGGTAGAGAAAGATCTGAAGTGTATTGTTTTTTTGTTTTTACTCAATCCTGGAAATGTAGCTACCCAGGCCATGCGTTAAAGGTTCATTCTGAACCCACAGGCACAGATGAAAAAACATAGAGGATCCTTTTAAAAATACATGCCTGATATAAATCAGAGCAGTCTGGCACTCTGATTACAAATCTACAAATAGTTTGGGGTCAGTCTCCTGATGCACAAACCCCGGGCTAGCTGCTTTACAGGGTTCTGACTTCTGGGGAAAATGAATAAATCAAGTGGAAGCAGAACTCACTTGTCGTTGGTACGCTTGAGACAGAGTTTGGTCAAATGAAATGATCGATGGACCACAATATTTATAAAGGAGGAAAAATGGAGAGCTGCATCAATGCTTTAGCTACTGGAGGGGGATTAGAGGAAGGCAGAGGTTCGGGCCAGATGGTACATGGCTGTAGGCCCTATTCTGTTAACGTCTGTGAAACCGGCTGTGGATTATACTCAGATGTCAACAAAATGTTAGCACAGTTATTAAAAAGTGCATACATCCATCAATTCATTCATCCATCCGTCCTTTTGTCCACTCATCCATAGTTTTTTATTTTACAGTCAATCTATGCTTTTCAATGACTCTGTATTCTATAGATATATGGGAAAATCCATAGCAGTATTCCTTGGTTGCCTTTCCCTCCGGTTCTTCCTGCTACAGTGATTGTTCCCTCGGGTCATGCATCACGTTTGAGTTGGACACGTGGACAGCCATCGAACATGGTGGTGTCCAGTCCCACAATGCCCTTGGGCAGGATAGTTTATTTACTGTGTTCACCGTAAGCAGCCAGATTAGACACTGCCTGTGTTTATTTCCCATTGGCTCCTGGGTAACAGTGCACTCTCCCTGTGGCTTGTTTATCCCTTTGTTTATTTGAGTCACTGTTTGTGGGAAGTCGTTTGTGTGTTGGTGTGTACGTGAGGTTGTTTAATAAGAGCTGGGAAAAGTGTCTGCTGCTTCCTCCCAAGTGAAACTTGGTGATCCCGCTGAGGATGATTTATGTCGTCTGAAATAATAATGTAGACTGTCCCACTAATTTTGGGCATTCCAATGTAGATGATTTCATTCTTTTATTTTCTGCCCCTTAAAGGGATAGTTCACACAACAATAGCAGTTCTGTCATCATTTATTCACCCTTATGTTTTTCCAAACCTGTATGTTAATCTTTCTTTTGTGGAACACAAAATAAGATTTTTTGATAAATGTCTCAGTGGTTTTGTGTCCATACAATGAAAGTCAATGAAGTCCATTTTGTTTGGTTACCAACATTCTTCAAATGATCTTTTGTGTTCTGCAGAAGAAATAAAGTCATAGGTTTAACTCAAGGACGGATAAATGATGAATGAATTTTGGTAAACTATCCCTTTAGTTAACCTAATCTAAAGAGCATTCAAATATTTCAATGATATTGTGAGGCCAAAATGAAAAGATCCCCTCTTTCATGAATTGATCATTCATTATCACATTTACAGTATATTAAAATGTATGATTTATATACAGTATATATGCACGTAATATTTACTAGGGATACACTGATACTGAGACCAGTATACAATACTGTACAATATACTGTAAAACATACAGGTTTGATTTACAGTGATATAATGGCAGTACATATAGATTGTCCTCCCTATTCCTTTAAAACACACTTGTCACATTAGAGATCCTCACACACACATCTTAATTCACTGATTCATCTACTCACACTCTTTCTCTGTCATACACACAACCAAACAACATCCTACCGTACAAACATTACATAGGCCTACTATAGTTCAAAGTTGTCTCACTCTCTCAGCACTATAAGGGCATCTCTGGTTCTTTTCACTTTCATAATTGATGTCATATTCTTGGCAAACTCCTATCACACATTACCAACCCAAGAAATATTTGTGTTAATTTTATCTATTTATGCATTGGAAGCCTTATTCTGATGAGAAAATACTAAATAACCCCGCAGTCCTAATAGCTGCAGAGCTTTCCTAACGCTTGATGCAGTTCTTTCCATTTCATTCATCCATCAACGTGGCAGTAACCTCCATCTGACCTGATGGAGACTTTCTTCATTTCAGCTGGCAGTTTAGTTTGCATTCTGACAGTGTACAAATGCACGTTGCATGCTGTGTGAACTCCCATGCTTCATCACTGAGATCACAATATAATTCAGTGACCTGTGATTTCTGACTCTTTGATTAGATCCCTATGCCACTGTATCCTTCCTGCATCAGAGCCAGAAGACGGTGACGGTTCGGAACACGCTCAACCCCACCTGGGACCAGACCCTAATTTTCTATGAAGTGGAAATATTTGGAGATCCTCACGTGACTGAGCGGAGCCCTCCAAACATTGTGGTGGAACTCCATGATCAGGACACATATGTGAGTTTTTATTGTTGTATTGTTAGTTATTAGAAGTCAGTGTGATTAATGACAAAACAGTATCAAATTGTTGATGACTAGTGGTGTCACAATAAACCGGTATGGTCAATAACCATGGTATTAATGACCATGATTATTATTCATTCATACATATCATAAACTATTCAGCACCTGTTTTTGTATTTTGCCTTAAGTCACAATAGCTGGGTTTCCATCCAAACGAGATGCGAATCTTTTCGAGGGTCGCCAAAACAGAACAAAAACTAATGTGAAATAGGTGCATTTATCTCGAGTTCCTTGAAGGCAATGTGGTGGAGAGGTGGTATTGGTAACCTAGTAACCAACAGTAAATAAAACAAGACCCAGAAACCGGATAGACACCATCAACGGAAACAGCTGATTAGTCACGGTTTAATGGGTTTAATGTTCGCTACTTCATAATGTATTCGGCAAATGCGTTTTATCTCTTGTTTCGGATGCGAAACTTTGAAATGCACATACAACTACAGTTGTATTTTGAGTTTGGTTCATTGACCAAATAAAAGACAAAGCACATAATAAACTAAATTAAACATGAATTTGACTTAATAAAAAACAGTTTTTAGTTACTGCGATCCTATCATTACCATAAATTATTTTGGTCACGGTTACTTTGTAGTGAAAATCTGATAAATCTGAATGTTTGATTCCACAAACCTAGTACATTTTGACAAATCAATGTCTATGTAACGAAAACAATACTTCATAAATTTGAATATAGACAGAGGTTTTATCTGACCTTTGCACTGCAGGGTGCTGATGAATTTATGGGGCGTTGTGTGTGCCAACCGTCAATGATGTCTTCCCCTCGTCTTGCCTGGTATCCCATCCAGAAAGGTGGGAAGGCTGCTGGAGAAATGCTAGCTGCTTTCGAACTTATCCGCAGAGATAAGGTCAGAATTATCTGGATTGTTTTCATTGTTATAATCACTATAATCAACGGTGATGCTGTATTTTACTTAAGTGCTGTTTGTGTCTGGTCATAATTACAGTCAGTGTTCTCAGGTCACTCTTCATTACGATGACCACAGTGATGGTTTTGTGGGATTCTTTGTGTCCTTTGGACACTTTGGATACTGTAGAGACCAGCTGTTGTCTCCAGATCTCTGTTGAAAGAGATGCTTTTGTTATGAATCAAAACCACATGTTTACATGGCACATATCACAGCTTTCACAACACCGTAGAGGAAGCTTAGTGGTTCTTTTACCCCGGCAGTAGTATTTGTATCCAGTGGCTGACAACATATGGTTAAAATTCATAACTGCTCTACATTTTTATAAGATTTTTATGTTTGACTATAAATGTTTCTTTCTTTCTTTCTTTCTTTCTTTCTTTCTTTCTCAGCCTGCAGTTCATCACATCCCTGGTCAAGATGTAAGTACTATTTCTTTATATCTGCCCCTTTTTAAATTTTTTATACAGTATAAATACAGACATTCAACCAGCCACACAACACACACTTACTGTTCTTATTTAAGACTCAGCTATTTCCTCTCTGAATAATGGTACAGAGCTCTCAGAGAATCTGAACCGGTTTCACTAGCGCTGTCTGGTTAGAGACTGGCACTGATCAGCAGCTCTCAGTTCAGGCAAAAGGCCCCGTCTGGGCAATGCAGACCTCCAGGAGTCTGATTGGAGATGCCAGTAGTGCCAGAGGCCCCACCCAGTGCAGACCTGCCCAGCTGGCATCAGTTATAGTGATATAATCACAGGGAAATTGAATTAGAGTGCATGCTTAGAACAGTCAAACCACCCACCCTCACACTCAAAATACCCGCACTGTAACATTTCTTTTATATTACATGCGAAAATCCTTTTTCCGCTTTTTTAGGGGGATATGCCACCTTCACATGTCATGGACGAGGTTAGTGTTGACAGGAGATCTTATTATTCATGATTATTTAAATAATTTTAAAATAGACAATGAAATATTTTTTATGTCATTTTTTATTCTTTTTCATGTCTGTTTACTCTGGGCATCTTCAAGCTTGTGCTTCCAGGGTTCATCTCAGACAGTCAACAGCAATGGGTACAATTCAGCACGCATGCACACACACACACACACGCACACACACACACACGCACGCACGCACGCACGCACGTACGCACGCACGCACGCACGCACGCACGCACACACACACACACACACACACGCACACGCACACACGCACACACACACGCACACACACATGTCTGGTTTACTATCCCCGTGGGGACAGTCCATAGGCGTAATGTTTTTTATACTGTACAAACTGTATATTCTATCCCCTATCCCTAACCCAACCCCTAAACCTAAAGATCATAGAACACTTTTTGCATTTTTAGATTTTTAAAAAATATTGTTCTGTACAATTTATAAGCTTTTTTACACACACACTCACACAAACCTTTATATAGAAATGTTCTGCAGGAACATTCACAAAGCGTGATCCTCACCAATGTCACTACATGTCCCTCATAGCGACAAAACAGCCCTCCAAATGTTAGCTTTACAGCTACTCGGTACATAAGATACTGAGCTGGGATCAATAACCTTTGCTCCAAAATGTCATTCCCAGTGGTTTTCATTAGGTTTTGGTAAGGGGTGTTCACATGTAGATTATTTTTTATCCCTGGTGGGTGGATTCCTCCAGAACTCGATGTACTTCTGTGTACCGTCGTGATTTTTATAGGGGCTGCCAAGGACAAGATCTTGAGGGAGGTTCCTTGGAAATCGAGAGCCCCTTCTGATCCGGCCGTATTCCCAGCTCTCCTATCTGCTGGAATCAGTTTTGGCCACACAAAGATTTCTATTGTTTTGCATTGGCATTTCAAGAAGACACGCAGTGATATAAATGGTGGAAGTAACGCTACAATTAGGCTTCATAATAGCATGTCCTCATTAGATACACACATATAAATGCGCGGGGCGAGCATATTTACATAGTTTTGCCAATGGTCAAAGAAAACACTGGCAGGACATAGGGACTATAGCAAAGAAAAGAGAAAGCAATTTGTTTGGGTCATAGTATGGCAATCTATGATGCTTGCAAACTATAAATCACAGCACTTTTTCATTTTCCTCTGTACTATGGCTTACTTTTCTTTCTTTTTACTGAAAGAAACGGCATGACCTCAGAATGCTCTGTGTGTAACCATTGAATACGTTGGCCTTCTCTAAATGCTTTATTTGTATTAAAAGACGCCACGTCGGGCTGGCTGGCTTCGTGTAAACGCCTTGTATAAGTGCTGGAAAACGTTCTTAATAATAACCAGATTAGAGATGCCCCCTTAAGAATGACTGACGTCTCAATCGTTGCCTTAATTTCATTTAAATTAGACATAACATAGCTAATGCTGCATGACTGATCTCCAAATGTCACCATTGTATTCAACAACAGTGTCCATTTACAAAGCCTTAGCAAAGGGAGGAGGCAATTCTGGTTTGTTTGTTTTATTTTGTTTAGCATAATAGTGAACTGTGATTGACTTATTACATGATGTTCTTTCTGTTGCTGCTGGAAGTGATCAATTCCTGTTTTCACACCCCTTTTGTAATCCGGCTGTGTCATCCATTGATGAGTTGTTTCTCATTGTGCTTGGCTCTTTATTTTCACATATAGCAAGAGGACTCAGATCTGCCCTATCCACCACCGCAGAGAGAACCTAATGTCTACATGGTGCCGCAGGGCATAAAGCCTGTCCTGCAGCGCACTGGTATCGAGGTAAGCCCATAAAACAACCTCAGCACATCTATTTACTATATACATCACATACATTTATGCATTTAACAGACACTTTTATTGTTTTGTAAATATAATCTCACGTATGGCATTAAAGGATTAGTTCACCCAAAAGTGAAAATTCTGTCATCATTTATTCACACTCAGATTGTTCCAAACCTGTCTTTATTTGTTTGGAACATTCTGAAGGTAAGTAAATGATGACAGAATTTTCACTTTTGGGTGAACTACACTGGGTTCCAAATTATTATGCAAATGATATCTTTCTCTGGTTTTCCTAATTTGTCGATGTAAATGACAGTCAGTATAATTTTCAAGTAATCAACAGTTAGGGTACATTTGGAATTTTATTGAACAAACCTCCCACTGACAACAGTATTTATTTAAAAAATGAAAAACTCAAAATGCACTGTTCCAAATTATTATGCACAACAGAGTTTGAAAACATTTCATAGGTTGTAAAAAACTGAAAATGGTCATTTGTTGAATTTGCAGCATTAGGAGGTCATATTTACTGAAATCAAAAGCTATTTCAATCAAAAACATCCTAACAGGGCAAGTTACATGTTAACATAGGACCCCTTCTTTGATATCACCTTCACAATTCTTGCATCCATTGAACTTGTGAGTTTTTGGATAGTTTCTGATTGAATTTCTTTGCAGGATGTCAGAATAGCCTCCCAGAGCTGCTGTTTTGATGCTAACTGCCTCCCACCATCATAGATCTTTCGCTTGAGGATGCTCCAAAGGTTCTCAATAGGGTTGAGGTCAGGGGAGGATGGTGGCCACACCATGAGTTTCTCTCCTTTTATGCCCATAGCAGCCAATGACACAGAGGTATTCTTTGCAGCATGAGATGGTGCATTGTCATGCATGAAGATGATTTTGCTACGGAAGGCATGGTTCTTCTTTTTGTACCATGGAAGAAAGTGCTCAGTCAGAAACTCTACATACCTTGCAGAGTTCATTTTCACACCTTCAGGGACCCTAAAGGGGCCCACCAGCTGTCTCCCCATGATTCCAGCCCAAAACATGACTCCGCCACCTCCTTGCTGACGTCGCAGCCTTGTTGGGACATGGTGGCCATCCACCAACCATCCACTACTCCATCCATCTGGACCATCCAGGGTTGCACGGCACTCATCAGTAAACAAGACTGTTTGAAAATTAGTCTTCATGTATGTGTGGGCCCACTGCAACCGTTTCTGCTTGTGAGCATTGGTTAGGGGTGGCCGAATAGTAGGTTTATGCACAACTGCAAGCATCTGGAGGATCCTACACCTTGAGGTTTTCGGGACTCCCGAGGCACCAGCAGCTTCAAATACCTGTTTGCTGCTTTGCAATGGCATTTTTGCAGCTGCTCTCTTAATCCGATGAATTTGTCTGGAAGAAACCTTCCTCATTCTGCCTTTATCTGCACGAACCCTTCTGTGCTCTGAATCAGCCACAAATCTCTTCACAGTACGATGATCTCGCTTAAGTTTTCGTGAAATATCTAATGTTTTCATACCTTGTCCAAGACATTGCACTATTTGACGCTTTTCGGCAGCAGACAGATCCTTTTTCTTTCCCATATTGCTTGAAACCTGTGGCCTGCTTAATAATGTGGAACGTCCTTCTTAAGTAGTTTTCCTTTAATTGGGCTCACCTGGCAAACTACTTATCACAGGTGTCTGAGATTGATTTCAGTGATCCAAAGAGCACTGAGACACAATACCATCCATAAGTTTAATTGAACAATATAAAATTAAATGTTTACGACACTTAAATCCAATTTGCATAATAATTTGGAACGCAGTGTATAGTAGTTCACCTTCAAAATGAAAATTCTGTCATTATTTACATGCCCTCTTGTCATTTCAAACCTGTGTGACTTTCTTTCTTCTGCAGAACACACAAAAAAAGAAATGTTGAAAAAATGTTGGTAACAGAACAGAATTTGAAGAGTTTGGTTCCAAAACGCGATAAACGCCATTTAAAACCAAAAAGAGTTTCTGCCAAAATCAGTATTGTGTCAGGTCGGTATTGAAAAGTCACTTTTTAATTTTACGCAAAATGCGATATCTGCCGTGTTATTCTGTCATGTTTTCTCCCTTTTTTTTCCCCAAACCGCAATATACGCCAGTCTCACTTCTCTGCAGAATGCGACATATCCGCTCAACCAATCACAGCACACCATTCCACGCATTGTAAACAGTAATGGCGGCGCTCTGAATACGGTCGGCTCCTAGTTTCCCTGATCTACTTTGTACTTTGTGTTCAACAAACAAAAAAATGAATAATTTTGACGGCATTGATGAACCTGTGCTGGTTTCTGCGGTGGGGAAGAAACGTAAACCATCGAAATCTAATAATTTACATGAGGAGATTAAGAAGATGAGGCACTAATTTATAGCATTAAAAAGATGACCTGTTGAATTCATTTTAGGAGCGATGACTGATTGAATGTATTTTTAGTCCAGTGCCTGTATGTAAGATTAGTATTGTATTGAGTTCAGAGGCTGTCATATGTGGATCAACTCCCTTTGTTGTGTATTTTCAACAGTTTCAATATGAAAAATAACTTTTATATTGATTCAATGGATTTATTGCATTTTGAAAAAAAAAATTGTAATGGATTTATTGCACTTTGGGGAAAAATGATCAGTTTTTATAATAAATCTTTTAAAATGAAAATCTGGATTTCATTTTTTATGTTACTAGAACCTAAAGATGCTATGTGAAACTTTGAAACAGAAAATAGGGGTTTTCATCTTGCCACTTTCTTTGTAAAGTAAACACATTTTTACTCAAATTAATCAAAATGGATTCATAGCGTTTTGGAACCAAACTCTTCATTTGTAACAAATTGTAATCAATGCAAGTGAATGGGGGGCTGTTAGCAACATTCTCCAAAATATCTTCTTTTGTATTCTTCGGAAGAAAGAAAGTCATAAAGGTTTGAAATGACAAGAGGGTACAAGAGTAAATGATGACAGAATTTTCATTTTGATGGTGAACTACATATTTATGTTGAATTTATCTGTAATATTAAACTGCACCGGTCAAGATGCCTGGCATGACCCGGATGACCAGTGGCGTTGCTAGGCCCTTTTTAGGGGAGCTATAGCCCCCCTAAAGTTCTATTTTAGCCCCCCTAAAATATTGTGAGTAATAATGTAATCTGTACAAGAATTCGAGATCGCTTTATAGTCCCTTTTAAAACTCTTATTATGAAAACGGCGTTAGGCTGCGTTATTTAGCGCATTCTTCAGTTCACAGCAGCACATTGGAGTGAACGTCATAAGCAGAGTAACGTTACAAGGTGTGTGCATTAACATGACATCTGCATTTTGCCATTCTTTGTTATACATGCAGGTTAATATGATGCGAGAGCGATACTGTCAAGGATTGCGTAGACAGAACCCAAGCGCAGGCAACAAGGGGTTAACACCAAGGGAATATTTATTAAATAACAAAAACGAAACAAAAAACCCACGATGGGGTAAACTTAACAAAACAGGAAAATGAACAGGACAAAGACTGATATACACTAAACAACATTAAACATCACTGGACAAAACTAAACCAAAAACTTACTAAACTTACTAAACTAGATGGAGAACCTAACCAGGAACATGAGCGTGAAAACCAAGAGAGCTCAGGAGACATGGAACGCATAGAACGCAAAGCACGAGCACAGGACAAAGAAACATGAGGGCATTTTAAAGGGAAGACAAACGAGGGATACTGACACAGGGCAGGTGGGAAACATTAGACATGGCAGGGAAGCAATACATGAAACGAGAGGGGCGGGGCCAATGACGAGACACGAGAAAGCACATGAGAAGTAAAAACGTAAACAACTCATGGCTTTGTCACATAGAACCTAAGGGCTCCGTCCCGATCCTGCCACATGACTAGAAATACAGAACCAAGTATGCAGGACCGTGACAGATACAAGACCCTTCCCATCCACTGTAAAAAAGTTTTGTCTGCGTTCACCCCTCGTTAACTAACGTTAGGTGTTTACCTCCAGCAAAATGAAAGCACTTCACACCAATGACGGCATACTTTAGAAAACGATCATGATGAAATTGTAGCGCACAGAAATGTGTCATTCATGATGATGTGCTGTTTGATTTTTCTGCACCTGAGTTACAGAGAGTTGGCGGTAGTTTTGAGAGCCCAGAAAGACGTCGACGGGCAGATAGAGTTACTGTAGTTCAGTCTGGTGCGGCTGTGTGTTATTCATTGTTCTGAGTTCCGAGGAAACAAAAGTGTACCTAGAAGCTCTTTGTCGTTTTTCAGACGCTTCAGTATTTGTATTATTAATTTAAAACATATTGTGGATGTAATAGATGAACACGCAGTCATGTACAGGAGTGACAGTGCTCGTGCTAATCAGAATGAAAACATATCAAGTTATTCCTATTAAATAAGGATTCAGCAGTTGATTGTGGCTGTTGTTGTCACTTTGAATTATAAATGTTGCAGATTGACCGATTAATGTGATATTAATTTTGAATAACAATAACTTATCTTTATGCTTTTCTGCATATTCTTTCTTAATTATTTATTTTAGTAATGTATACAGTATGTGGTGCTTAGAGTGTGGCTATACTGTATATATATATATATATCCTCATTAGAGGCTGTGCCCCCCTAATATTGAAAACCTGGAATCGCCCCTGCGGATGACCATGTGTTATTAGTTTTGAGCAGATATTTTCAGGAATAACACAATACATTGGAATGTTGCGATTAGTCAATCAAAATGATGTATTCCAGAGCACTGTATTATCAATTTATTTAACAGTATGTGCTCACTGGGAATCAAACTCATGATGCCTTTGTGCTAATAACGCAATGCATAGAAACATTTGCAAAAAGTCAACTATTGCACCTGATGATGTTCCATGAACATCAGGACATTGAATGTGACTTAGCATTCTTACTTTATGTATAATATATTGTTAATATTTGAACCTTTAGATTCTGGCGTGGGGTTTGCGTAACTTGAAGAGTTTCCAGTTGGCCAGTGTAACATCTCCCAGTCTTCAGGTGGAATGTGGAGGATGTGTGGTTCAGTCATGTGTCATTCGAAATTCTAAGAAGAACCCTAACTTTGATAACAACATCCTCTTCATCGATGTGGTAAGATCTCTATGTCTTCAAAGTTTTGTTGCCGTGCTTTTGTTAAATAAATCAGCTACTTTTACTTAAGATTAGGCTTTAATATATTCACTTGCATAAATACGACAGCTATTGTATCGAAGGTTGTCTGTAAATACTTATGAACCCTGGCTGAACCCTCTTTGAAGATCTCTCCTTTTAGATTCTTAACATTGAAAATCTGGTTAAGATATCAAATGTTGTGTCACAGTAAACTGCTAAGCAGTTGTGACAGAGTTATATACAATGTGGTCATGCTGTCCTTCACATAGTGGGTGTTTCTACACTGATGACTGGCACAGTAACTGTCTTCCCCAGCAATGTCAATGTCTAATTCTAAAAAGATAGTCTGGATTTCATTCAAAGCTCTTCTCAGACTGGGAGGCATTGCGTGGAAGGAATGCTGCCTGACTGGGAAAGTTATTTGCACTGTCAGTCTTGGTCATCCCTGTGCCATACCATGTCATGTTTGCCTCAGATTGGGGTGTTAAGTCCTTTCATAGTGAGGAAGTTTCCCTGGAATAACAGTTGAAATGTAGACATAAACATCATTATAATTCAGTTATGAAAACTGACAAGAGCATTGTATCTGTGTTTATATCTTCTCTGGATTTAGCGACTGCCTAAGGAGGAGCTTTACATGCCGCCACTGGTGATCAAGGTTATAGACAACCGGCAATTTGGCAGGAGGCCAGTGGTGGGACAGTGCACGATCCGCTCGCTGAATGAGTTCCGCTGCAAGCCGGAGAGCCTGGAGAGAGACCCTACAGAAGAAGAGTTTGGTAAGACATCCTGGCCTGCATGATGATGGCAAGAATTAGCACTAGAATTAAGAGAATCAAAGTATGAATACACCTTGAACAAAACTGTTCTCAGTATAATAATAAAAATATACTGGCTTGGTAAAAGAGAGAGAATATTGAGGAAAGGTGTCTATATAGGTATCTATCTTTTAAATGCCTTTTAATAATGTAAATTACTATTCCGTGGCAGAAGAGGCAATTGCTCCTACTCCTAGAGATGAAGTTCTCATTGATATTGATGACAAGGAGCCTCTCATTCCTGGTCAGGTGAGCTCAGTGTCTTTATTTTCATGCAACATCAGACCTCACTCATAGCCTATCTGCATTGTATCCAGATCTCGTTGATATGCTACGAGTGGCTTTTATGGTCATTTATACATAAAAATGGTTTGTTATGAGGGCTTGTCCTTTTGGCTGCAAGCTGGTGGCTCTTGGGTCACATAGCTTGGGTTTCTCCAGTTTTCCTTTAGTGCCTTGTTAGAGCATGAGTTATGCTGTCATGGCAGGGGTAAGCACTTCTGAGCATACACACCACTTTACAAGGTCTTCTACGGGTAGTTTTCTCCACGTCTTTATTGGTGGAATTTAAGTACAATTCTAGCCGAAACTTGGCAATCATATCCCATCCACTAGAAAGTCTAGGTTACGATAATGCCCCATTTTGAGTGTCTGCACTTAGAATTGCCTTTGTATATAGTGACAAGAGACTTTCTTGAAGCGAGAAACAAATCATAATGAGTATGACAGTATTGACTTTAATTCATTGTGCTATTAGCAGAAATGCTAAAAAAATGTTCTTTATTTAAGTGTACTGTACTGTTTCAAATGTACTGTCGGGCTCAGTTAGTAAAGACTAATAGAAACCTTTTCCAAGTTTTGTTGTTTTCAACATTTTTAGGAAACAATCCATTTATTGGCATACTTAAAGACCTTGCAGCTTTGTATTGACTGAAACAGGAAATTAGGGCAGGACATAATGAGTGGCTCCTGCCCTTTTAAAGTAGCCAAAAGCAGGGGCGGGTGCAAGATTTTCTGGATTCTAAAGAGCTTTCGATTGGTCAGAAAAATGTTATTAGCTGAACAAGTTATTGTTATTGCTACAAGCTGAAGTGCAGAATGATGTCATAAAAATCATTGATCCAATTTGGTTGTTCTCTAAATGTGAAATGTGTCCGTGTTTTAGAGCGTGCAAGTATATATACTGTATGTCCTTAATGCTAACAAATTTATAATAAAAATATTGTTTTCATTTCATTGCATCATTAATTGTTCTGAAGTATGCTATGATTTAGCTATAAAAAATAATTGTCAAAGCTGTTAGACAACCATTAATTCCCTTTAATGCTGGGTTTGATTTTAGGCTGTCCCAGAACAAAAGTGACCATCACGAAAGGTGAAACAATCATGGTGATTTCTGTAGTCATGGCTCCTAAATGCTGGTCCTACGTCATACTGGCAGTGTCAGTGTAGCAAGCTTTAAGCACATTCAGACACTCTGTAGCAGTAGTGTCGCATCTCATCGCAAATTTAAGATGTCCAGATTTAAAAAGATCAAATTTGAAAAAACGAGCATCAAACTCATGTACTCTGTTTCATTAAGTTCACCTTCATTGAGTTGCTTTGGAGTGCACAATATGTATCTTACACTACTTAGAAATTTCTGTTCAGGCCAGGTGACCCTAATGCCTCGTTTCCACTGAGTGGTACGGTTCAGTACGTTTCGCTACGGAACACAATTTTTTCCGTTTCCACTGTGAATGGTACCAAAATAGCGAACCATACCGTACCACTTTTTTGGGACCCTTTCGTAAGGGTACCTAGCACAGTAGTACCAATAGTACCGGAACCTAATGGGTGGAGCTAGTCTCACTGCAGACCGCTGATTGGTTTACAGAGAATCGTCACTTGCGCGTGCTACACAGGGAACGACAACACAGGAAGTGCCATTTTTGAAAACACAGTCGAGACAAGAATACAATGTCTGTGCGCAGAAATAAACCATGGTTGACCTGGGAGGACAAACAAGACAAAAAGGAAATACGTCACATTGTGTACTTCCGCGTTCAAAATTAAGGTGGATAAAATGCAAGATTTTTCAGATTTTGTGCCATGTGATGTTGCTATGGTACCATGTCAGTCAATTTATTGCATAATCGGGGTGGGGATGTGATGAAATCATGAACTACCAGTGATGGAATACTGTTTGGCACTTGGTATCTGTGATGAAGGCTCGCACCATCTTGAGACAATGACACGCTTCACTCTCCAAGAAAGAGCCCAGATTTAATGACGCCTCCTCGCTGTCATCAATTCCCTCTCATAACTACGGCCTAAAAATACTCCCACCAAATAAATAAAAACAATGTTTAAAGAAATAATCAAGAGGGATTACGAAAATTTTAAAATTGTTTCCATGTCTCAGCCTTAACCTTTCAGCCTTTATTTGTTCAGTTGCTGGAAGAAAAACGAGACAAGAATATC
This sequence comes from Triplophysa rosa, assembly GCF_024868665.1. Taxonomy (NCBI): domain Eukaryota; kingdom Metazoa; phylum Chordata; class Actinopteri; order Cypriniformes; family Nemacheilidae; genus Triplophysa; species Triplophysa rosa. Next base: position 13,511,208 of record NC_079890.1, on the reverse strand, counting down.
GAATTCAGGACTGCATGGTTCCCTTGGCAATGTATGGTAGTCACAAAGCTGGTTTATTTAGGTTTCGACCTTCCAGCCTGGCTGCCAGTGCTTCCCTGTGGATGTGAGATGTTCTGTCGTTTGCAGAGTGGAAAGAGGAATACTTCACGCTTGCCCTATTGAGCTCTTTTTTATATGCCTACACCCGGCTCTAGTGAATTAATGGCGCTATTCTGCACTTGCCACCTTTTCCGTTGATCTAATCTGAGAACAAGATTCAATTTGTTCTTACTCCACAGTATGTGATAAAAGTCTTTTGGTGAATCTGAAGTGTCACGTAACACAAGTGGGTTCCACAGCTCCAACAAAAATATAAAATGTGCAAAGACCCCAAAGTCCCTTGCCAAAGCTTCAGTCCAAATCATCAAGATAAATGGTCTTGACTGAACACACCACCGGTGGTTTGACTGAAATTTGAATTCTCAGCATGTATCAACATATCAGATTTGAGAAAATGTACTGCTACAGTACATACACCCTAATATGCCTCAAATATGGCAAATACCCTCTCTTTTTTAATCCTCCTGTCAAACGGTTACAATATTAATTCCGCTTGCAAGTCATGTTTTTGCGTTTTTGCCATCTCATCTATGTACATTTGCAGATTTGATATACAGTAGTAAAATGTGTAGCAGTATTCTGGACTGGATCATGAATAAAGATTCAGGGGTTTTTCTCGCTAGAGGTAACAGAAGCACCCAAAGCAGTCCCACATTGACTCCTGACATTCCAGTGGGAGCCTTAGGCTGATGTGAGCCACTCAGGAAACCAGGACAAGCAAGGAAAGCCAAAGAGGAAAATACGATTCCTCTTCACGTTGCTACTGTTTGGAACCTGGTCACAGTAAAAAAATCAAGATGGACCTTTTGATAGTTTAGACTGGAAGACAAACACCTGCTCTCTGGTCCATCTTCATGTTTAAAACATCGCAAATTATTGCAGTAACAGTATGTTGAGAACAATATGTCTCAGACAGTCTCAATCAATCTCAAACGTACATCTAAGAGTCAAGCGGGCATAAAACACTCAGCATTATAACAGAATTATATCCTCACCTCTAATGCCTTGTGTTTTGTGGTGTACAGAGCAGTATGGAAAAGCTGCTCTAAACTCCCCTGTGCATTAAATGAAACTCGAGCCCCATCAGCTCCTCGAAGACTCCACTCTGGCTTGGCCCAGAACCCACTACTATTGCCATGTGCTCCCAAACAAATGCTGGTTAGAAGGATCAGGTTTGTCACTTGGAGGAGGTTTTTGATGAGGCCAAGCACAACATCACAAGGGAAAGCAACACCCATTTGGTGGCTTTGTGGATTTTCTACGGTTCTGGGGGTTAAATGATATTCCCTGGAAGCAGGACGCTAAAAGCAAGTACCCATGTTGAGGACCTTTGAAGAGGTTTTTGAGGTCGAACTACTGAAAAGGTTGGATTTTGATCCTGCGTCTTGGTGGCTTAGCCCAAAGGCCTTCAGACAGGGAAAGAATCAGGGTTATAATGTTCAGAGAGGCGAACGGCCCCACTAATGTGTGCGCTTCAGAATGTTGGAGGACAACAGCAAACAGCGGGGCCTGGTCCTAATTAGCTGTTCTGCCGAGTGCCTGCGTGGAGTCCTCTCTCTTGTTGTATTTATTATGCCCTGGCACAATACAGCAGAAGGCGCTGCAAGGGTACAGTCCTCCCTCTGATGTGGTAAGTCCTCGTCTTGGGCAACTGCGTCTCCCCCCATTTCTGGCTGCTCACCACCGGCGCCACAATAACTGCCACCCCCCTCTACCACCACACCACCCCTGCTAGGGGTCGACTCTGGGGGAATTAGAGCACTCGATGACAGGCCTTCGAGAACAGGTCCCTGTTTATGAACAGCCGGGTTGATGGCTTGTTAAAGGGAGAGTCCAATTTTACAAGCATTCTCTAGTTAGACTACTTGGATATTTTGTTATTAACGTGATATATCAGCGCAGAGAGAGAGAGAGAGTAGAAATGGTAATTATTCAAGTCTCGCACTTATTTGAGTAGTTAGCCCTTTTATTTCCAGATGGCCTCGTGTTTAGCACTACACCCAGCATTCTTGATTGTATTTAGATTGCGGTGTAAAAACGTAAGCTTGATTTCACATAATTTCACCAGGATGTGGTTGCTGCATGGGAAGATACAGCTCTGGCAGAGTGACACTGCTATTTGTAACAGCAGCCTACCATGGCGTTGTAATCATCCACACCATGTGCGTCAGAACAGAGCGGAATCATGACAGTGTTCCAGTAAAAGTAATAAGGTCTATGAGACAGATACTATCTACCACAGACTCATCTGAGTGTACAGCTCTGTCTAAGACGCAACGTTTAGACAAAGTTTTTTGTCAGTGTCTATCTACATTTTTTGGGATATACATTGAAATACAGTATTATGTTGCTTTTTCTGTTGATTTTAAATTTATTTAATATTTGATCATTTTTTTGTAATCAACTTTGATTTAAATTCTAATACCAAAGTGTTTTTTACTAAATAATAGCACAGCAATTAAGTTAAGTTTTGCCTGATGTACTGTTCTGTTGACATGTATTTAGGAAATTTGCACTTATATTGAATGTTTGACTTGATTTAAGTTGGTAAATTAAGTTGGAAACACTTTATTTCAATAGGCCACTCTGAATATTTTACAAATTATAAGTAACTCTGCAACTTTTTGTCAACTACCAGTCAGCAGTGTATGTCTTTTTAATATCTGCTAACACTTTACTATGATAATCCCTTAAAAGACATTCTACTGACTATAAGTAACTTTATAACTAGATGTCAACTTATTCTCCTAATATCTGACCCTATACACAATCCTATGGTGTGTGCACACCAAAAGCGAAACATTGCATTCCTTATTCTAGATCAGTGGTCACCAACCCTGCTCCTGGAGATCGACCGTCCTGCAGACTGCAGCTCCAACCCTGCTTCAGCACACCTGTCTGTCATTATCAAGCAAACCTGAACACCTTGATTAGATATTTCAGGTGTGTTTGATTGGAGTTAGAGCTGAAATCTTCAGGACGGTCGATCTCCAGGAGCAGGGTTGGTGACCACTGATCTAGATTATACGCGGAATTTGTGACCCTGGACAACAAAACCAGTCATATAGAAACAGGTTTGTTTTAACGCTCTTTTGACTTACTGCTGTAAAGATGGTTTGGAAAGTGGATGAACCCGAAAGCTGAAATTCTAAGCTTTACATATATACCAAACTTGAGTGCGTAGTTCCCAAAGAGCGGGCAGCAGCGAGTGAAGTTTGTAGGCATGTTTCTGGCCATTTTTGTTGCATCCAAGTTTTGGTATATTTACGGTAGGAAATTTACCAAATATCTTCATGGAACATTATCTTTACTTAATATCCTAATGATTTGTGTCATAAAAAAACCCATACAATGTTTTGTTGGCTATTGCCACAAATATTCCCATGCTATTATATATTTCCCCGGATGAAATTTCACTCTCGTGAATAAAATTATCGTGCAACTGGGAGTGTCTTTGCACATCCGGATATGTCAAACCGCACGTTTTCACTAAGGTCTTTGTGCGAATATCCTGCTCGAGTTGACATTTTTCAACTTCTGTGGAAGACACGATTGAGGCGAATATCACATGTTTGTGGCAATCGCGTCACCCAATTCGCTTTGCCTGGCTCAAATTCGTGTCTGTTCGCATCTTTACATTGTCTTTTGTGTGTAATCTACTCAGGCAAAGAATTAAATTCGCTTTTTGTGTTCATACACCATAACACTTACCATAACCTTACAGTCTACTAATAAACCAGTGAGATTCAGTTGATGTAGATGCAAAATATTTAAAGTTAGTTGACATGTAGTTGCAAAGCTATTTATAGTCAGTATAATGTCGAAAGTGGACTATTAAGTGTAACTTTTTATTTTCTAAAGGATCTAACGATTTACAGTGAACTGGTTGAAAATCGATCGATTATAATATGTGACGATTGACGTCGGTTGAGATGTTAAATGAATCGCAATACATGTTTACTGCTGTGTTTACTGCAGACTTGGTAAAGGTGGATATGCTGATATTTCTTAAAAAATGTGTAAAAAAAGTTATGAAAAGCACAGACAAAGTCTTAGTTTGTTTATACAGTATTAAAAATACTTTTGTATTATTATTATTTTTTATTTGATTTGGAATTTGTTTTAAAATTGCAATTTAGTTTGGTTATTGATTTGTATTCATTTGTACTAAGAAATGTGCTGCATTTGAGAAAAGGGCAGTTGTTCAGTTCTAATTTGTCTCAACTCAGAAAGAACGTATCGTGAGATCAGTATCGTGAATCACATTGCATTGCATCGCATCATAAGCTGAGTGAATCGTTACATCCCTAATAAAGACACACAAAAAACACTGTTGTTGTTTAATGAAAAACTTAGCTTGTTGCTTAGAGGGTGCTCTTTAATTATTTTTCCATTGCTTAATCCTCAAGATTAATTCTCAGTAGTGTTGTTGGCGTGGTACTTTTGTGACAACCACTTCCCAAGAGAACACTGTTTTGATTTAGCATCAGGAAGATCAACCCTGAAAAATCCCAAAAGTGTGAGTGTGTTGTGTCTGCAGCTAATGAGATTTAGCGCTTGTGTTGCAGTATGAACTCGTCTTACTGTTCTACCTTCTCTTCATCTGCTCGAGCGATTATTGAAGAAAACCTCACTTTTGAACACCATCCAGTAAAAACAGCAATCTTGGTGTCATTCTTCATCAGGGAATCACATTTCATGGTCTTGACCTTGGTAATGATTTATCTATCAGCTAGAAACATAGTCTTTTCTGAGTTTGCAAACCACAGGTTTGAATCGGAGCGTTTTTGTAAGGGTGCCATCTGTACCTCATTGACGCTCTCTGTTTTATCTTAGTCTGGGAGTTCCAGACCTGGCGACTCAATCCACTGTCTGCTCCATAAAACATGCTGTCTTCTGACTTCATCCATAGATCCAGCTGATGTAATGTGTTGCTCTGTTGTCATGTCATTCTTCATTATGCTGTATAAAAACTCTCATCACCATTGCGGTCAGGGTCAAACTGGTAGAGTTCTGTTTAACATATGTACCGTAGTGTAGTTCAGCTATTATGATTAGATTTGCCTCGATAAGTACGATTGTTCATCCCAATTACAACCTCAAGCACAATTTGCTCTTCAAAAAACTGTTCAACATTTTGGGATATTGACAGATTGAAATGGAACGTTTTGGCAGTTTGAATGTTTTAGACAATAACATCAATATAATGGCAAAAAATGTTGTGCACATGTTGTTGTGTGTTTTTGCTTTATCTGTACATCGAATCCAGAAAACCACAGTTCATAACTCATGATATAACCCTTCATATTATAATGTCTGAGCGGATGTAGTGTATTTACTAACGTTAACAACCTAACCATAATGCTTCTGGTTTATAACAGGCAGACGGCACCAGCTCTGCCATTATTAACGTCTCGTCCTCACAGTCCAGTCTCCATGTACGTATGTATGAGCTCACTTTACTCATCTCTTCCCATCTCTCCGCAACCTTCCTTTCATCATGACTAGACCTCATAAGGGAGATCGCTGCAAGTTGTCACACTTTTATCTCCAGTTTGGAGATATAAGTTTTATCTCAATGTTTCTTGTTTTAATGATGATTTTGTAGCCAAGAATTCAAGTAAAGTGTTTGGCTATTTAACAGCCGCTGGACATTTTCCAACATCTGAACAATCTGAACAAAGAACTTCTGGGGTTGCCACTATGGAACCTGTCATTTTCAACAACAGTATAACATTTTTGAAACATAAAACAATTGATGAAATTGTGAACATAATACATGAACGTACTGAGATTAATACATTTTAAAAGTTGTAGCATTTACCCCAACAAGTAAGATTTTAGGGAAAAAAAACAGCTTAACCTTTTGTTTAAAATCTAACTTTGAATGTGTGCTAGTGTTGTTTTATTGTGTTCACTTGTTTACCCAACAAATTACAATATTGCTCAGTTTTATAGAATTCACAAAACTTAATGTAAGAGAGCATTGATGTTTGAAATTACCATAGCTAGAAAATATTCTGCATACTTGAGGACTTTTTGATTCAACATTTATAATGTATAGCCCCTGTGACTCATGTAACAACTCTCCGCGGTCTCCCCTATATTTTTGATTGTGTCTATTTGTCTGTGACCCATGGCATGTCACCTTTATAGCCTAAAGGGTTGTGAGAAAGTCACCAGGCCCTTTACACATTCAGTATACTGTAGCTTGTGTTTGGTGCTGCATGCCTATGGTATGACGATGCATGGACAATTGACATCGCCCAGACCAAAGTCTGACACGTGCATAAAGTTTCAGATTTTGTAATTGTACTTCAGTGTTGTTTTGTTAGTGTGTAATTCTTATTTTGTAAAACTACACTGGAAAAATAGCTGTCAGAAATTGAGAAATCAGATTAAACTAATATAGTACTCAGATTATACTATATATTATTTAGTAAGGTTTTTGCTTGACTGAAAAAATCCAGTCAAAATACACATTTATTTCAAACACATTAAATAAAACATTTATCAATCTTGATATCTTATACTGTTTTGCTTTTTTGGTAGAGTAGCTTGTTTTAATAATGTTTACAGTATACATACACTGTGTTTTAAAGACTAAAACACTAAAAAATGTAACTCATATGAAAAAAAGATAAAGTTAATGTTTTACTTTTTAAATAATTACTTCAATTATTTTGTTGGGGTGCTTGGACACTATTGCATTTGCAGTTCATACGATGTGCAATAGGGTAATGTAAAATATAATTGACTGACCACACCAGTGTAATTCGGTAAAAAATATGGTGCTCTGAAAAATAAATGTTGACAGTTTTTATCTCAAGGATTTTGTACAAGTGATTGACAACAGATCGATTTTGGGTGAGATAAGTTTTTATTATTACATTATTTTTCTCTGAGGCACTTGCACATTGAAACTCCACACACTCCAGATTCCCTCACTGGTTATAAAACAGACACTCGCTCTTTATTCACATCGGCACCAAACAATGATAGCAGACCTTCACCATTCCACTTAAATAAAACAAGCTTTATATCTAAAGCACAGCAAGTTGCACTCTTATTTGTCTGAGTCTGTAAAGTCCTCTATGTTACACTTCAGATTGGTTGCAGATCATGATTCCTCCATGCCGATGGAACCTAGAGATGGATCCTGTTTTATGTTAAGATCAAGACAGTTTAATGGATTCAAACAATCTTTTCCTTTCTGCACTTTTTTAGTTCGAGGAAAATAGAAATAATTTAGAATAATTTTCAAGCGTATAGGAGAGAGATTTTGTGCATCTACTCTTGGATGACATGCAGGTCTTAGCATGGTCCGGTTCGGTCCTAATCACATGATCTCTATAGCTTCAGGGCTTCGCTTGTAGTCCTTCTGACTGCATTAGATCGGTCTAAGACCAAGCAGAATCCTTTGATACAAATTCTTGTTTATATCACACTCTAAATGTAGTACTCTCTGCCTCTGCCTGCCAAGACTTAGAGGTTACTTTTTTGCAAACAAAGATATTTATTTTATTAGAAAACATTCAAACCAGATGATCAAAAACCCAAATTTTCTCTCTCACCAGAGCCAAAGTAAATAGGGCTGTTAAAAGATTCCCAGTGCATTTCCCTTCATAGCCAAATGTCAAGAACAGAAAAATGAAAGAGTGAAAAGAAGAGAAAAAGAGCGAGAGAAGAAAATGTGTATTCAATCAGTTTTCCACTAATGAAATTTTAAAGATGCAGACTTTCTGTGAGCCAGGGTGAAGACTCTTGGTTCTGTCTCGAATAAGAGGAATGATGGATGTTAAGATGCTTGTTACTACTGTAAAAAATTTCTGTAGAAATTACAGTATTACTGGCAGTAGCTTGCCAGTAATTTACTGTAGATTTAAATGTATGTAATTTTTTGGCAACAGTTTGTTCAAAGATGAACATTAAAAATGAACATTAAAAAGGTTAAAAAACCTCATGCAAAGCATTTCTGGGAACCAAAAAACAAAACAAAAAGGTTGATGGGGATTTCTGGTTCCCATAATGCTTTGCATGAGGCTGTTATTTACATAGATTTTTTTTACACATTTACATAAGTTTTTTTTCTGTAAGGACAAAGACTTAATGTTGATTTTATAATGTTAATTTATCTTTGAACAAACTGTTGCCAATATATTAGATAAATATAAATCTACATTAAGTTACTGGCAACTAGCTTCATAACTACAGCAAAATTCTTTCCAGTGCATGGTCTTCTAACTGGTTCTTTAGATTTTTTTGTGATTCTTTATTTATTGAACATATTAAATGTAAAACTAGTTACAGCAAAGCCCAAGATCTGCCCATACATATATATATAAATGTAACAAAGATTATAAAATAAAAAAGAATAAAACTATAACCAAAGCTATAAAGATGAGTATCTCATGATTTCAAGAGGAATTCAATGAGGTCCAACCAAAACCGAATTGTCTTTCCCGTGATGCCATGTATTTTGGATGTAGTACACTCCAGAAGAGCGATGGCCAACTTCTTTTCGATTTGAAATAATTACAGTATTAAATTATTTGGTTAAAATTTCTAGATCAGTTTGATCTGTACACGATTCCCATATACTGTACGTACTGTATTCATGTCTGTGAGGTGTGTTAAGAGATCTCATTTATCTCTTGATTCTATTCTGTCCTTGATTCTTTATAGGAGCATTGATAGACAAAGGCCTGTACTATGATGACGCAGCTTTCTCACAATGTTAAACAGCTGTGACATCTTCCTCGCCAAACCTTCAAACGCTCCCGAGGGCAAATAGCGTTTTAACAGTTTTGCCAGTTTTTTACTTTTAGTAGTTGGACATCCAAATCAAGTAGTTTTGAAAGACGAAAAAGGAAACATCCAAACTGCGGTTGCTCATAAAATGGAATATTGGTTGGTGGCTTCATTTTCTTCAGACCATGAAAAATGCTAAAGGTTACTTAAAAGAATGCCTTCTCTCTGGAAATGTGTAGACAGTGACGGAGTACAGCACACTTCACCTAAATCCTGTTTTTAATTAACAAGGGCTGTCCTCAAAAGAAGAAGATTGACGTGATTCACGTGTACACATTTAAAAGATGTAAACACTTCTTCATTCAAAAGCTACTGAAAAGGTCAGCGTCGCTGGTTGACATGATTTGTGTGCTGGCGTACCATTTAGGTTTTCTAACTAGTTTAACCAGCGGGCTTCCAGCTGGACCATTACTAAACCAGTATAGACCAGACAAGCCCAGTCTAAAATGTCATGCTAATGCTGTTCTTTTTAGTTGGGATGTACTATTTATATAATGTATCAATACTGTACGTATATGCCAAAAACCCTTTACTGCACTCCATCACAGTATTCATGAGAAATAGAGGACTGAATTTTAAAGTCACGGAAGAAATTGAACCTGCGAGAACCAACAGGTTTTTCTCCAACCCGGTGTCACAAATTCTTGAGGCCATTTTTTGATATTGTTTATATTTCGGAATGACCCGTCAATCAGACTGCATGGAATGTCTGTACTGAATATTCAAAACACACTTTATGTTAAAAGTCTACTCGCTCAGTAATTACCAACTTTATTTGTTTATGTTTCATCACTGGTGCATGTGAGCCCTTTTTTTCTCAAACAAACCCAAAACCAACACTACATGCCCCATAGTAACCTTTACCTCAGGAATGGAGAATAGCTTTGTACCCATTTTACCAAATGAAGGAGCAGTGAAGTTCCCACTGCCTCTTCGACCACCCTGTTCCAGTATTAAGCCATCCAGAGTCATAGCAACCATTACAACATTAACCCCCACCCACACACACTTTAAGAATTTTAGAAGTCCCAGCAACCCCAGACAACTTCTCGTTTTGCTTGGCTCCGTAAATGACAAATTTGAGATCAAGCGAGAAACCCCTGCCAAATGTTTGCATCGCCAGTGTACTGAATACACACGCAAGCTGCAGAGGTAAATCTATTATGGCGAGTGCTCACTTCCTTTCACTGACCGACTAATACATCGCTTCATTAATATTCATGAGTATTATCAGCTCTCTACCCAAATCATGAAACTGCCAATTGGCTTCGCCACTGGTACCCCCCGTGGTCTACATAGGAGGGAGGCATGAACTGGATCGTACCTGACCTTTTGCAATGCTGGAAATCGTATTACTCCCCTAACATTATCTTTTTCATCTGTATAACATCAGGTTCGACTGTGTGTCAAGCCGCACACACATCCAAAAATATATACACAGGTCTAGTTTTCTCTGGTGTGGTACTTACTGTAATAATACCCCTAAGCCTTAAAACGTTTTGGGAGAGTATTGAATAACTAAACACATGCATCTGGTGCACTTTAAGTGTCTCGGTGACCAGACACACACAAACGCACGCACATCGACATGTACGCACTCTCATTACACATAATTTCAAAGGCAACATGGAACATTATTTCCTCAGTCGCATACACTCCTATTAACACGCACACAAACACCTCAGACACGTACGCACGGTAACACAGATGGAAACATGGCTTTCGCTGCGTCCTAGGGCTCCACTTTAATAGCTCTGTCAGACAAAGAGAGGAGACATGTGGCAGTGCTATGAAAAGCACTATTCAGGGCCGGTTAGGCTGCCCCACAGCCAGGCCAACTCAGCTTAAGTGAGTCTGAAGGCTTCGGCTCACAATACACTGCAAATCTTTACAGCATGCCCGCTCTCATTTATCCCGCGTGCCGCCTCGCAGTAGACGCATGGGCTGGCAGCACACCCTCCCCCCTTAAATCATGCCTCCTGTTTCTTTTCCTGTCATTTTTCTGCCCATCCCTCTTTTTCTCTCTGAGAATTACCACTATCTATTAATGCGTTCTTCTTTCTTATTTCTAAAGTAAACAAAGCCAACACAGAATTAGTCAGGTTGTTTTTTTTCTTCTCTAATCCGAGTACAACATTATATACTTTCCAACAGTCTTATTCTGACTTGTGTTCCAGGAGTGCTTGGTATCTCACACAACTTTTAAGTAACCACACGCACATTCCTTGGTGCGGCAATGGCATGTACTTAAACATAACACCACCAGCCACTCCAGCTAGCCACCAAACACGTGCCACTATGGCATTCACCCCAACCGCTAAGACTCAAAAAACCTCATGCCAGTTCTTGCCATTCCTGTTACTACTGTTTTACCTTCCTTGTCATGGCTGAAAAAAGTTGGAACGAAGGGATCAAAACTTTCCTCCTGGATGAGAGAGAAGTATGGGGGTGGACTGAGCATGTAAAAAATAGTGCCAGTGAGGATATCTTCTCCCTCAAACACAGTGTTTTTTGATGGGAATATCTCCCTTTATTCCATCTGTCAAACACACACACATGCGCGCACACACACAAGCACACATTTTATTGCTGTCTTTAAAGAAGAATGCGAGATAATGGTGTAGTTAGATAGTTTCCGTTTGTTACATATTAGGCTCCTGAAGTGAGCACTGTTCCAAATTTTCAACTTTGGCACGAAATGTATTCAATGACGACATCAAAACTGTTAAACTCAAGTTCAAAACCTACCACAATACAAATAAATAAGACAGAAATTTCTAAAATTTTTACAGTAATACCTGATTGAAATATATTATAAAAATCAAATACTATCAAAGGAGTTAGATGTAACTCAACATTCACGCAAGTCTTTTAATTCATTACCATCTACAGCAGGGGTTCCCAAACTTTTCAGCCCGCGACCCCCAAAATAACACTGCCAGGGAATCGAGACCCCCACTATCCTCAGAAGTGGGTAAAGTATACAAACATTGCACACATCTGTGCACATGTACTTATTAGGTCTATCCAAACAAGCACACAATGACAACACAAAAGAACACAGTCGAACATAATATGACTTTATAGTTATTTACTCATTATTTTACTTGTTGTTAAACATTAAACATGAACTATTAATACAGATGGTCAAACTGATTCGAGTGCTGATGGATGTCCTCTTTCCGTACCTGAGGACAATGGCCTTTCTGACCAGTGTTGGGTGTAACTAGTTACTAAGTAATTAGTTACTGTAATTCAATTACGTTTCCCTTGAAAAAGTAAAGTAAGGGATTACTCTTAATTTTTCTGTAATTTAATTAGTTACTTCTGATGCAATTAAACTAAATACTTTGTGTAATATGTGTGTGTGCAGAAGAGGAATTAACATAAAAATTCAAAGTCTAACCTTAAAATCCGTGCTTTAATGTATAATTCTCACATTTGTAATTAATAATAATACTTTATGTAGTTTTATATTATTTATTTGAATGAATTAAAAGAGCCGTTTCATGTCTATCCTTGAATCACTTAACTCATCAAGGTTGATGTAGGATATAGAAAGTAATTAGTAATAAGTAATTAAATACTTTTTGAAGAGAGTAACTTGTACAGTAATCTAATTACATTATCGAATGTGTAATTAGTAACTAGTAATTAATTACTTTTTCAGAGTAACTTACCCAACACTGTTTCTGACTGCAGCGCTTCTCCGCCCTCTTCCGCTGGCCTCCATGTGTTGTCTTTGGTTGATATTAACCAACGTTTCATTTCGACAAATAAAAATATCCTAAACTTAAAGCCTGAAAAATAATCTGCGTGCACAAATGAATGTTTAACGTGGTGCTGTATGACTTGCTGCACCTAAACTAATGCTGTTGCTAATGTGACGTAATCACCTCAGGGGTCATGATCGAGGGGGAGGAAATTCCAAAGGCTGATGGCTTTTTATTTGCATGGTTTTATTTTAACTTAACTAATATTTTTATTTTTGTTACACTTATTGATTAAATGGGCTATTCCTATAAATAAATAAAAAAGATTTCTGGAAATCATCTTGCGACCCCATTCTCGTGGCCTTGCAACCCCCCAGGGGGTCCCGACCCCTACTTTGGGAACCCCTGATCTTTACAAAAGTTGAAAGCGTAGGAATAATTTTGTAAAAATTTTGTAATGTAAACATGAACTAACATATACTGCCGTGAATTATAAACAATAGAGAGTGTCATTGCTGCTTTGTAAAGAAATTTTACAAAAGAAAACACTGCATAATGCTACTTGTTGTTAGTGTTTTTAGGTCTGTGTTTTATTTTACATTTTATGCATTTGCAAGACGCTTTTATCCAAAGCAACTTACATTGCATTATACTATTTGTTTCTAAGTATGTTTATCAGTAACAAAGTGTGTTTGTAGGGTGAAAACTTGAATAAAATAATTTAAATGTTTTGGTAGTTTTAGTGCATTTTGAATAGGGCTGCACGATTTTTTTTAATGTGTAGCTTGTCCGCACTGCTCTGGGATCAGTAGGAAATGCTGCTCGATCTAAAAGCAGTGCGAGTTTGAGTCGCTTATAATGTGCATTTGAAAAAGCAACACCCATCAAACATGAACATTATAAATATACTTTATTATCATAAAAATACCTGATGAGGCTTAAGTAACAGTGATAAAAAGATGTCCATAGGCATTTCCTAGATTCTAGACTGCGTTATGGTCTTCTTCTGCAGTGAGTATTTGGAGTTTCCGCACGAGAGCGCCCTCTGGCTTTCGGATGCAGCAGCATTTTCCCGTACTTCACTCAAAAGCTGTGCATAAATCACATGATATTTATTGTCGGTTTATCGTGACAGCCCTAATTTTGAATGTGAAATTAAAGGTCCAGTCAGTGAAATCTAGCGGCAAGGTTGCGAATTGCAACCAACTGCTCACTCCACCCCCCCCTTCGAAACATTACGACGGCTGACAGAACATGGCGAATTACATGCAAGGGGGCCCGCGGTGTATGTAGATAGAAATAGCTCATTCTAAGGTAATGAAAACATAACGCTTTATTGTGTAAGCTCTTTATACACCTCTGAAGACATAGTTATGCATATTATATTGCATTTCTGTCAATAGATCATCCCAAAAATTACACACCGGACCTTTAACTGCTGTGCCAAGTTGAAAGTTGTGAATGAATGAAAATGACCTACTGAGAAATATGTAAAAACTGTAATATGTAGGTTTTTGCTTTTCTGTGTGTGTGCTGTGAGCATATCATGTAATTCTGTAATAAAATAAATTGTGATTGGGTTGAAAGGCAGTGGCACCATATTTGTATTGTGTAGGTACTTCCGAATCAGTCACTTTTGAGCTTCCATGACTGTTAGGATGCTGTTACAATGAGAGCAGTATGTGTTGAGACAGCTAACAAAGTTCTGGAACAGTTATAATGCGAACTGAAATGGCAGTTAGGCAGGACACTGGCTCAAATCAGCATACAGTAATCAGACATCATACTGCTCTTTTTTTTTCGTGTCATGAGGCAGTGTCACTCGCAGAGGGTGTTGTCCCGCACTATAACAACACTCTTTTGTCTTTTGGTTGGATGAGAATGTGGTGTTGGCCGATGTGGGAATTGCCTGATTTGTGGCACCTTTGAAAAATTCTCTCTCTTTCCACATGGAATGAGCGAACGCTGGCCAGACTTATCAGTGGAGATTAGCACATTAAATTGTAGAAGAACATCAATGTACCAGGAAAGTGCCAAAAACTAATTTAAAGCCGTCATTGTGATTTCAGTTGATATGCTTACAATTACCAGCTTTACAGCGGTGGAATGATTTATCAGTCACTTATGGAAAAGCTGATTAAGTTATGGAAAGCCGGGTCTGTGGATGGTGTCACTGTTGCTCATGCATGCGTTTATTTCATACATTTTGACACTTGAGGGTATATTTGACTCTTTCTTTCTTTACTTTTTAATCTAACCTTGTCTTATTGTTTGTGTTCAATTTGTTGGACATGCTTAGATGGCACGGTGGGTAAGTTGAGTCTTCTTACTGCTTTCAGACTAGATGTTCTTGTTTATGAAATGAACGTGCTTTGACTAATTTCATTAGGTCAGTTAAACTGGAGCTGATGTTCAGGGATGTGAAGGATCTTACTGTACTATTGTACAGAGCTTCTTGATACATATTTCAAATGTTTTTTTTCTCATTTTCTTTCTTCCTTTCTGGTTTTCTTCCTCTCTCTCTCTCTACAGCAGGATGAATTTATGGACTGGTGGAGCAAGTTTTATGCCTCCACAGGTGAGAGGAACAAATGTGGAAGTTACCTGGAGAAAGGATTCGATACACTGCAGGTAAGGAAACATCACTGCTGTACACAGACAGAGTGCAGAAATGCTTTAGGATTATTGCAATGCATTGTTGTATTTCATTAACAGTGACATTTAAAAAACATCTCAAGCTATGTTAAATCTATACATGAGTGTTTAATGAATAATTTACCAAAAAATGAAAATTCTTCATCATTTACTTGCTTTTGACTACTTGGATTGAGTCAGTGAGCTGAACACAATAAATGGCTCAGTTCATTTAATGAACAAATGATTCAGATCAATTTTTGAACTGGATCAATTTGTGTATTCATTGAAGATTTGACATAATGCGGACATTATGCTTTGCTCAGATGTGACAACCCTGCTGAAAAATCAACAATAGAAAGCCTATAGAAACTATTACAGAAATTCTAACGGTTTCCATTATGAACCATTAGCTTTTTCCATTAAAACCATTACAAAATTATTTTTGTAGTATGTTTTGGGCATTTTTCCAATAGGATTTAACATCTCACCAATATATCACACACCAGTAGAACCATTAGAGTTTCCTTTAAAACCAATACAAATCCCTTTAAAACCATTAAAACTTCTTTAATGGTTTCTATTGTTTTTTTTCAACAAGGTTGTTTTTTTCATCAAGGAAAGCTTAAAAAAACAATAGAAACCATCACAGAAATTTGAATGGATTCTATTAAAATACCATTGTAAACCATGTTGTAGTGTGTATTGTTGGGCATACTAGGATATGTTCTAATGATGTTTTATTGGTTCCCATTTGCCAGATAATATCCTACCAATTGAATCCATCACTTACCAGTTGACACCCATTAAAATATTTTTAATTTTGGTTCTATGGTTCTATTGTTTTTTTCTATCTCTAAAGCTGTTTTATCGTATGAACAAGAGTGTCTAGGTTATTCTAAATGATGACACAGTTTTCATGTTTACGTCAACTGTTCTTCACCAACAAAACATCATTGTAACTATAGCGACATTATCAGTGCCCAAGCAAAAGCAAACATGGGAATGCCAGAATCAGAGGTCACTGAAACATAGGCTCCACACCAGAACTTCAAAGCTCTGCGGTCTCCTTCGGGAGAGCGCATGCCTACTTTCAAATGTTCACTTACCCCTACTCCAGTCCACTCCAGCCCACTTCCCACAAGCGTATCCATTTATAATGGAGCCCATGGCTGCCAGATTCCCAACTTTTCCGATGAATTCATGTCGGGGTTGCCACAGGGGGATAACCAAGTGCAGACGAGGGCTCTGTTACTGACGTCATTACCCGTTCCCCCCACCTCCCTATCATCTCCATCCATCTCTGCCTGGTTTGTCAGTGATCTCCACTGTCACCACGTCCCCCCCCCTTTCTTTGCCTTAGCCGCTCTTTCCAACCTTTCCAATCCTAATGTTTCTGTTAGTCATCTGGCAAGGGCTTGTGTCTCAGGACTACCTGCACGGCTGGGCTTGATAGTTGGCTGTCACCGTGTGAGCGCGTCACACGTGCCAAGAGCGGTGACAGGCAGACACGCTTTTCCTCAAACTGCTGAGATCGGCTGTTATTTTGGGCTAATGGTGCCTGAGGGACAGATTGAGAGAGTGAAAGAGCACGAGATACAGATGTGTGCAGTGTCACACGTTCGGGGTAGCAAGGACCAGGCCTCGCAGCGCCGAGTGAGTCATCAAGAGAAAGAGAACCAGAGGAGGATTCCTTCATATGGTTGTCACCAGAGTGTCTCCCAGGTGGCCATTTTGGACGGCTTTTAGATAGAGAATTGTGTGCCGCTTTTTATGCTGACGGCACTGCATATTTTCCCCGTTTTTATACAATTTATTGTTTTTAAACGTTCTTGTAATAAGGAATTTCTAGATCCTTTTACATTAATGGTGCATTTGAGGTTGTTTGACTTGCAACTGAAATGTTAAACCTACAATTAAAGATTCCAGAGTCCACAATTCTGCTTTGGCACATGAAACAATAGATGTCTTGTACATAGTGTTTGTCCTTTTAGCCCCAGAGCTGATCGGAGATTTTCAAAAAAGAACCCAATCTGAATTCAAATCATACATTGCAACATGTATGCATTTGCAGACACACTCACACCCCATCCTTTCTTCCTCAGGTGTATGACACGGAGCTGGAAAAGGTTGAAGGATTTGAGAAGCTGGCTGATTTCTGTCAAACCTTCAAACTTTACCGTGGAAGAACCCAGAACGAGAGCGAAGATCCGTCCATTGTTGGAGAGTTCAAGGTAGGGTCACTCGCAACCTCTCAGAAAGTCCGGCTGGGAGCAGCAGGATCAGTTCAAGTAATATCAAATGTGCTCTTGGTTTCCAGGAAGAGAAACGTTCAGACAGTGCCAGATGAAGCGAGAGATGTGTGTCAATGCTAATTAGCTAATGCCGTGGTCGGATATATAAGTCGGTTGAATTCTGTTTTTAAATTCTCTTTAAACTGAACACATTCTTGACCCTTGTTCAGTCTGTACTTTGTCAAGTTTGTAGTTTAACAGTTCTCTAATTTAGATGCTTTGCAACACAGAGCAAGTCTCATGCAATCCTGCATGTGGACTGTCTTGAACTCAAATAGCGAGAACGTTTTGTTTGTGTCCTTGACTTTACACTCTTTCAAAAGATTGTTCAGTGGTTCTGTGATGTACTGTAGGTTACTGTATGTTTTATCAAGGAACTTTTTATTATTTGTTAGTTGGTTGTGAAATGCAGTATTATTTGTTACATTCTACAGTACAAAACAAACTATTCTCTGAACTTCCTTGAAACTAGAGACGCACTGATATATCAGACAATAATCGGAATCAGTTGATAAAAGCAATTTTTCACACTGTCGGCCATCGGCCCATAGTTTAAAACCAGACAATTATAAGTGCCGATATATCCTGTTAATCAAAAGAGGGCAGAATATGCATACATTTGTTCTCTGTATGTAGAAGATGTTAAGAAACATCATTAAGGGGCGGTTTCCTGGACAGGGATTATTTTAAACCAGGACTAGGCCTTAGTTTAATTAGCAAATTTAAGTAGTTTTAGCAAAAATTACTTCCTAAAATATTACTTGTGTGCTTTTTGAGACAACGCAAAGGCACTGGTGTATTTTAAGATATGTCAGTGCAAGTTGTTTTCAGTTTGGACAGCTAGTCTAATCCCTGACTGCGTAACCACCCCTATATGAATAAATAACATTCAGAAGTTAAAGGTCTCCTCAGACGAGCACTTTCAACAAGTTGGTATGATTTATTAGGGTCTTCATGAAATGTCTGGAACATATTTTGCTTAAAAACACTCAATGGCTGTTTAAACAAAACCCTTCTTGCCTCGTCAAAAACAGCTATGCTCACAGCAACCCATTTTGGTGCATGTCTCTTTAACTGATAATGAGTTACTGCCATGGCAATGGTTTAGCTAAATGATATTTCCTGAATTCCTCTGCGGTTAGTTTCGTCTTAAACGTCTCAAATCATTCGTCCGGAGACAAAAAAATCAGTCACAGCAAACAGCACAACCTAATGCGCTAATGTTGTGCGTGTATGTTTACCTAAAATCCACGGAATACACTGCAGATCTCAGCGGAATTACATGGATATTAGCGCTTGTCATTGACAAATTATAACGTTACACACACAACATGAGAGCTAGTTTGCTGTGACAGATTTTTCAGCCTAAGCACGAATGATTTGAGAAGTTTAAAACGAAACTAACCCCAGTGTTCGCCCCTGTTCATTAGCAAAACGAACAGCTTGCCGCAGCTGAACATATTAACGCACATAATGTATTACCATTCATACAGCTAAACTCCAAGTGTCCATCTGCACTTACAGTATATACAGTAAATTTAACACTGGCTTTGAATGTTCTATTTAGCCCGTGACTGACTTAGCTCCCTTCGCTATCATATGCTAATGTTATCCTCCTATATATACAGTACATATACGTCAATTCAGACTGTTGATAAATATTACTAACATCGGCAGTTTTGTCTCGTTCAGTCGGTCTCGACCCCTCTTGAGGAACAACTTTGAAGCTAATCCTGCTTGTACTGTCCCAGGTTGAAAAAGCACTCAGGTTTGAAGTGATTCGCACAAACAAGCAGGTTTTTACTTATGGTATCTAAGGGATTTCCACTAAAATATAAAATAAAATAAATCCACTCCTGTCTCTTCCTAGGTTTGGACTCTGTGCAGCGACTACATTGCATGTTGTCCACGAACTTTAACCATGGAGTCACGTACACCGCTGTAGCTTGTGAAAACAACAATGGCGGAGCGCGGTGGGTGGAACTGTGTAGATTAAGGCGTGGTAACATTATAATAAAATCCGCTTTAGACGTCACAATCGGAACGAAATCTGAACGGCATGATTTCTCACATGCTTGCAGGGAAAGGCAAACCAAAACAAACTTACTGGGTTCTTATTTTTCACGTTTTCTGGGTTGCTAGATGCACCGGGGACCCGATTATAGCACTTAAACACAGAAAAAGTGGGATGTCTCCTTTAAGAAATATTCATTTAATCTTCGGAATTGGTATCGGCAGAAATCACTATCGTTGCATCTCTACTTGAAACATTTATTAATGATAATATGATTTTTTTTAAATAGTTTTTTTTACAACTGTGTTGTTCCAGTACACACTTGTTGGACAGAATCCTTTAGCTCCAGTGTTCTATACAACAGTTTTATACACTATTTTTTTTTACCAATTTCAGCTGCCTCATATTTTTAAGATAATTAAAATTAGCTTCATGAGTCAACTGAACTTAAATTATATTGAACTGACTTAAAAAAAAAATGTTGCATTTTGTATAAGTTCATTTTGTAAGTTAAGCAAAATAGAACTAGACATTTAAAACTTAAGTTTTTAAGTAGATTTTTTTACAGTATGGACAAGCGCAACTCAAGTAGGCCATGTGACTTCTGTTTCTTCTGTTCTACCAAATACTCTGAATCCATCTATTTCTGTGAAAAACAGAAAAAAAATCAAAAATTTTAATATGGGTTTGGAATAGTAAATGATTTTTCATTTTGTAGTGCATGGCATAAAGCTTAAAACCCTCTTTTGATTTCAGTGGAAACCTTTAATTTTAGTAGCATGGCTCTTTTTGGTTTATTTGGATTACATGTGGTTCTAGTATGTTTTTTTAGGAAGCTAAATTTTGGGGATTATAAAGAAATTTGGGGTTTGCCTGCGAGCCCGAGACAGGTCACCAGAAAAAGGAAAATCAGATTGTGTCATGAGTTACTTACTTTGAACTACCGACTCCTCACCTTTCTTTTGTTAGGGCTTGTTTAAAATCTATCCACTGCCTGACGATCCCTCGATGCCCACGGTCCCGCGCCAGTTCCGCAAACTCCCACCAAACAGCACAGAGGAGTGTCTGGTACGCGTGTACATAATCCAGGCCTATGGCCTACAGCCCAAAGATGCCAATGGCAAGGTAAGTACAACATGACCAAAATACTGTATATCATCATATTCAAAAAGTAAACAAAAATGCTCACCAGACTTTTGCTTTCCAGTGCTTTTAATGATACACAGTCGAGTTGAAATGGCATTATCTAGAACTAAATGCCATATCATGTTGATTGACAGAATTTACACATGGCATTGGAGTAAGAGAGGTTATTACAACGGCCTTTCAATATTTTCAATATTTGTTTTATTTAAGTTTTTCATCAGTCAGAGTTAGAGCCTCGACTGCCAGACGAGTGTTAGCTGTTCGCGAAGTGCCAGAGTCATAAGAGAGCTGAGAAATTGCTTTAGAAAAACATTTAGCCACCCTTTTACCCATAACCATAAACTCTCAGTCGCAGCCTTATACCCGGCCAACACGCCACCACTCCTGGCCCTGCGTCAGATGGGCTTTCCCTCCATTAGTTGCAAATATGCTAAGATGACGTCCTTTCATCACCTACTCAGGCCAGAAGTTATGATATGGAACATTTCACACATATACTCACTGCCTATGAGACACGCTCTGATCACAGCGAGTGTGATGCTTTTTCCACCGCAACAGAGAAGAGGGGTCATTTAAAATAAAAAAAGAGGGTGTGCGGTTTGGATATTGTTGCTTTTGTATGTCCGTGTGAGTGTGTGTCTGTTAACACATTCATAACTAACACGTCTCGTTCTTTCAAAGTGTGACCCCTATGTTAAGATCACGCTTGGAAAGAAATCAATCGATGACCACGACAATTACATACCCTGTACTCTGGACCCTGTCTTTGGAAAGTGAGTAGTTCTCTCTTTTTTCTCCGGTTTTGTATTTTTGTGCAGACGTACATACTAGAAAAAGCTATTTACTATGATTGTGTATCATTTTTACAAATTAGGACTTTCAAAATAGGACAGAAATGTTTGTACATCGCTGTTAGTATTTAAGACTTAAAAACTCTTTAAAGCTCGATTTGCCTGACTTACGAGCCCTTCAAAGAGAACCTGAAATGTTCACCATTACTATATCCATAAGGACAGTTTATTTGACATACAGCAACACATCATTTACAGACCTGTTTGACATTGAAACCAGCAGGGGTCGCCACACTCATAATAATTATCACACTTTAGTTGTTGTATCGAATTAATGGAAGGGAGAACTTTAAATAATGACTGCATACTAAGCTAATACCGAGTATATAAATGCCTCCAAAAATGGTTAAATGTAAAGGAGTGAGTAATTCTCACCAAAGGAAAGAGGTTGAAGTTTAGTTCTGTTGCTTGTCATTCAGAATGTTTGAGTTGACCTGCTCTCTGCCTCTGGAGAAGGACCTGAAGATCACACTCTATGATTATGACATGATATCAAAAGATGAGAAAATAGGAGAAACCGTCATCGATCTGGAGAATCGCTTTTTGTCCCGTCATGGTGCTCGCTGCGGCCTGCCACAGTCCTACTGTCTGTAAGAATCTTACTCGCTCACCCTTTCTCTGTCTCCCTGATCTTGCTTTTATATTAATGTATTTTATATAACATGCCATTTTTTTCAGCGTTAACATCGTTTTAACAATTTCCTATTAAAGTGGAACACCACCAAAAAACTAAAATTCTGTGCTTTGAAAGTGAGTAGCGTTGCTGTCAATGGGCAGGAGTCATACGGCTCCGAACCTCATCAAAACTATCTTAATTTGCATTGGGAAGATGAATGGATGTCATAGGGTTGTAGAATGACACCAATGATGTGAGGATTTGTTAGCTCAACCAATAGCGGACACACAGTACATACGCCTTCAGATGTTTCGTTTTCACCTGTTTGTCTGTGCTGGCTCTAGGTCTGGGGTTAACCAGTGGCGAGATCAGCTGAAACCTACCCAGTTACTTCATCGTCTGTGCGAGAGACGAAACTACAAGCTTCCGGTCTATAAGCAAGATAGAGTCTACTTCAGAGGACAGGAATACACCGTTGCTGATCTTGGTCAGTGTCCTAAACATGCGCTCTCACTTGATCACTTGAATGAATGACTTTCCAACCAATAATTCTGTGAACGTCATTACCAAAGAGGACACAAGAAAGCATGTGAGCGTGCACGCACGCGAATGAACGCAGGCGATGTGACCTATCAAACTGCTGGACGGCGAAAAGAGAGAGTGAAAGTCTTCTCGTTGGAGCTGCTGAAAGCATTAGTCGCGAGTAAGAGCTAATCAAAGCAGCGCTGCGACTCCGTCACATCTTCCGTCATAAAAAAAACGAAATCAACTGCGGTTCTGTGAAAACACTGACAGAACAAGAATAACGATAGAGGTCTCGACTTGTGCCGTACATCATATCTGTGTGTGTGGGATCGCAGAGCTGTTGGGGAGGCCGGTTGGCTGGTCTTGCTTGGCCGCGACGAGAGGAAAGAATGAGTTGTTTCTCTGCCTCAAAAGAAAACAAGTGCGATATTGTAAAGATGAAGGGCTCGTGTAAACGTACAGCACCTCTGACATCGTCATTCATTTTGCAGCAAATATTTCATGTCTTGCCACAGCAAACCTGACACACCCTCCTTTCTCAAGTGTGCCCTCGGGAAGCTAACGCTAGCTAATGCTAGTTTACCATTTGATATTTATGATGTTGATTTTACTGGTGTGTAACCTCCATCAAACCCTCCCTCCACCTCTGGGTTGACCTCTAGCTCTTACATGCTTCTAAATGTCCCATTGGCTGCCTTTCTACCAGTGAGGTGCCACTTAGGGCCCGAGCCAGGCGCTACAGCCATTTTCCCTTCCATGATGCTCTGGGACGTGGTCGGCTTCAGATTTATGGTAACTAGCATGCAGGCGTGTTCAGCCAAGGTCAACACTGTGGCGAGCTCGTCAGCCTCCTGCTCCCGCGTCTCGCCGCCGCAGAATACCACGTCTCTTTGTTTGCCGCACGTAACCGCGGCAACCCGCGCGTCAAAGCAATTATCAGGTGGCCATTTTGGGCATCCAGCTTCATGGCAGAAATCGTCATCCTCCAATTCGCTCTTTTTCCTCTTTTCTCCACACTCTGACAATGTTTCCCTCAGGGACGTGACACGGGGTTACAAACCATAAACTTAACTGTAGGCATTTATTTTTTTCTTCTCTCTTTCTTTTTGCGCTTCGAAAGGGGAAAATCTCTTCTTAGATCAACAGCAATGAAATCAACGCATCATCTACGGAACTGGGAAAGATAAACATTTCAGACTGTATAAGTGAAATGCTTTATGAATCTTGCGCTCGTGTTGGCTTTATTCTCGACTCGGTTATGACTTCATAAAGTCGATGGCCAAGTGTTCTCCATATCAAATTAAAGGTTACGTAGTTGTGGTTTTACAGAAAATAACATTACGTTGAAATTTACAATGAAACATTACGATAAATCTTCCAAATTTCATTTTAGCTCATTTAAAAAGGTAAAATCTTGAACTCTAAATGAATTTGGACTGCCTTGACGTGTTTGTTGCTTGCACTAGAACAACTGAGAACAATGCATGGTTGTCTTTGGTACACAGTGCATCAAGATCAAATCAATGTTTTTAAAAAAATATAATATGAGCTACAAAGTCCTTAATAATTGATAACATTTGCTTCTTAGATGATGGAAAAGCTCCTGACCCTCACCTGGGACTGGTTCAGGAGCGTCTCGCTCTTTTGGTGCTGAGGAGGCAGGGGCTGGTGCCTGAACACGTCGAGACAAGACCCCTCTACAGCCCCCTGCAGCCTGACATAGAGCAGGTAACACAGTCTGAACTTCATTCCTAAAAAGCTCAAAATTGGCCAAAGTGGAGTTTTTTTATAGTGTGTCATGAATCACTCATTCCATTTTGCCTTGCAAATTCTGAGAAACATTCACTCATATCTCTTCGCTTAGTCATGTCTTTCATGCAATGCCACGTCTGTCTGTTATTTTCCAATTCCCAGGGACGGTTACAAATGTGGGTGGACTTGTTCCCTAAATCTTTAGTCCCACCAGGGCCTCCGTTCAATATTACACCACGTAAAGCCAAAAAGTAAGAACATCGTCTTTCAATTCAATCCTTTGTTCACTTTAATTGATTTGCCCCAGATTATTCTGTATGTTGAATCTGATTGTTCTGTGTTTCCCGCTCCCATAGGTTCTTCCTGCGCTGTATTATATGGAACACAAGAGATGTTATCCTGGATGATGTCAGTGTTACCGGGGAGAAGATGAGTGACATTTATGTGAAAGGGTACATCTGGGTGTCATAAATGGGTTCTTGGGTTTATGTGTATGAACCGCACTTAGATGAAGTTGTTTTTGTTTCCCGTATCGTGGGTCTGTTGTTTGTCTGTTGCCCCTGCGACCAATAGTAACAGTGCAGTGTGAAAATTATCGATAGGTAGCAACAAATACAGTTGCGGGGCAACTGGGGACCCAAGCCATAGGTCAATAAGTAACATTATCTTCTAAATGTGTTGGAAATGATGTGTCGGGTAACTGTGAATGTTGTTTTCTCAATGGTAGCTGGATGCACGGGCATGAAGAGAACAAGCCGAAGACAGACGTCCACTATCGATCTCTGGGTGGTGAAGGCAACTTTAATTGGAGGTTCCTCTTCCCCTTCCATTATTTACCTGCTGAACAGCTTTGCACGTTTGATAAGAAGGTGAGACATTTGGAGCTTAACCTCTGAACAGCATTTCATTAATTTCTGTGCTGCATGTGCAATATACAGTAAACATGGCAAGTTGAGAAAGATCAAACCAAAAGTGAAATTAAATTAAAGATTAAGCTTTGGTGTGATTTGAGGTTTAGACAGGTTTTAGCCCTGTAACTGAAAGAAAAAGTGAAGGGCCTGGATTGAGTCGCAATAGGTAATCCACAGGTCATGATTTGGATGCATTGTCTATGTATCCGCCGCATTTTAAAGGATATCACTGCAGCTGGCGGGCATATCAAACCCAGATATGTTGCAGTCTGCAGCTGGCAAACATCCACGTCCCGAACAAGCAACGCAGTCCAGACTTCAGCCAAGCCAGCTCAGGGAAAACAGTTGTGATGGACAAGGCACTTAAAGTGAGGTTTTGGCAGGCAGGAGATCAGTTATGGTAAGATTGAAGATAGCGGTTCCACCCATTAAATTTAGAGCGGCCCATTACAACAGCTGTCAGAAGACAGATCCACATTGGCTGGGGCTCGTTGGACGTGACACACAATAGAACCGATACATAACGAACCGATTCTCTTGCATGAAATAAGTCCCTCAGACAAACAGTGATGGATTGAAAGTGACCCCTTTTTGCATTGTTTGTTTTGATGGGGCTCTGTGTGGTTGTCAGGCAGAACGAGTACACCGACACGGGCTGTTTACCGGCGATGAGCAGCAGTGCAGCTCTGTGAAGCACTAGTTCATTATCCAGACTCTGTTTGTTCGCACATCCATCAACGGTACAGTACAGAACGGTGGGAATGTTGTCATGAAGATGGAATCCCGTCTGGCGGCAGGGCGCAGTTTCGGGGCGGTAGTGGAAGTCGCTCACGCTTCGGTCGTTCTCTCCGTGGCTCTCGCTTTATGTCTCTCACCCGCTTTCTAATTCTACTTTGCACGTTGATGCTATAATTTTCACACTTTGTCTTGAGCTGTCAGTTTATTTCTGCCTCTCCGTATTTAATAGGAGTGGAGCCCATTTTTATAGGGATAGTCACTCAAAAATGAAAAATCTAAATGATTTTTGGGTAAACTATCCCTTTAAGGTAGTAACTAGTAGGTTGTGGGATGACAAATGAGCATGACCACATTGTAATTACACAATAGATGGGATGTGGTTACATGTGTTTTTGACTACTGTACCAATAAATGCAATTGTAGTGATTATATCAAAAACATTTTGGGTCCTATTTATTTATTTATGGTATTTCACATGAGCAATTTTTTTATTTTCAACCTCTTTATACTCTCAACACTTATCACTCTCCTGTTTCTCCGCAGGAGCATTTCTGGAGTTTGGATAAAGTTGAAACCAAACTGCCTCCTAAACTCACTATCCAGGTCTGGGACAACGACAAGTTCTCCTTTGATGATTTCCTCGGTAAGAAATCCTGTATAAGACTACTGTTTAAACCCAGCGTTTGTCCCCTGTGCCACATGACTCTCAGCTCTGCCTTCCTCAGCAGATTCAGTCGCGTTAACCTCGCGCAACACAGCAAAGCTGTTTTTCAAGTATATTTTTCAGCCTTGACATGACAGAGGAAAAACGTTCTGCTGGACGGGACCACACTGATAGGGCCGTGCGTGTGTTTTTTTGTCATTAACCTTCAGTGCATGCACGTCTATAAGTTTATGTGTGCGTAGGGAGATGGTTTCCAAAATCTTTAACCTGTAGCCTTCACGTTGTGAGGTCACCCCACACGCCGTTGCGTAGCGTGACCGTCGGCGCAAATACATCATTCAAACCACACGAGTCCACTACAACATCTTTAGTACTCATTTTATTATTATACATCCAAATCTAATTTCCAACATGTCAGCACAGCTGAAAGAAAAATAAGTTATGACCTTCTGATCCGGACGGCTTAAAGGCATCTATAAACTACACTGATCTATGTACATTTGTGAAATAATTAGCATCCGGCCACAATGTTGAAACCCCACAGAAAAAGACCCGCTGCCAGCAGGAAGCCTGAAGGTCGGACACTTTCTGACTGTAATTAAATGATAGGAAAAATAAATTGTGGGAGCTTAATTAATTTCTTTTACTGTGTCCTTGGCCTCTCTCTCTTTATTTTAAGGCTGTTTGGAGATGGATCTCAACCACATGCTGAGTCCAGCAAAATCTCCAGAGAAATGTGGTCTGGAGATGCTTTCTCAGCCTCAAGACAGGCTGGTTTCTCTGTTTGAGCAGAAGACGGTTAAGGGCTGGTGGCCATGCCTGAGCGACAGTAAAGGCGAGAAGATACTTGCTGTAAGTAGACTCAAAAATGATTTGACAATGGTAAGGATGAAAAGGAATGTTACACGTATCCACTGTTTGGCTGAAATTGTACCATTCCTCAATTTTGGGTCTAACACACTTATCGCTTAGTGATTTCTCACTGATCCTTGTCACACGTTCACACAGTTTGCTTGCTTGCAATTTGGGAGCAAATCAGTTAGATTGCCAAAACATGAACAGGAGCACCACAAAAAAAAATCACTATTGACAACAGACAGTGTTTGAGTGATGTCTTTACAATACAGTACTTGCCTTTTTTAGCTGGAAAAATAATGAAGAAAAAGTGCAGAAAACATTCGCATAGTGTTCAGGCTCTTCTGTACTTATCTGTATTCAAACAATGGATTTAAATACTGTCACAGTGTAAGATTGTAAGCTTGAGTTATTCCACTCACTGTTTTGGTGTCTCTCTCTTTTTCCTTCAGGGAAAGGTGGAAATGACTCTGGAAATCGTCTCGGAGCAGGAGCAGGAAGAGAGACCAGCAGGACATGGCAGAGATGAGCCGAACATGAATCCTCATCTTGAGGAGCCGCAGTAAGTCAAGCACATCTAATCACAGGCATTCCTCTTCACCAAATCACACAAAGCACACCAGGGGCCGGTTGCATAAACTGCTTAGACTAGTCTAAGAAGTTAGTCACCTATTTATTTTTCTTCAAGACTGGTCATAACTTATTTAAATCAGTTAGATTGGGCTCATTGAAATATGAAAAGTAAGACTGATTAGCCCTAACTAATTGCTAGTCAGTGAGACTAGTTGTTAAGACGCAGTCTTAAAGGGGTCATATGGCGGAAGTACGTGTTTTTCTGTGTTTTTGGTGTGTTATAAATTGCAAATGCATGTATTAGACACGTAAAATTGCACAAATGAAAGTGTGGGAACAAAGGATGCATTCTATCTAAAAGCGAATGCTCAACCAGACTTGCCTGAAATGCCTCGTGTAACCACACCCCCACAAATCTACGTCAGTTCGTAACATGATTTGACTAAGACCGCCCAAATCTACACGTAGTTAAGGTGGGCGTAATTGTAAATCTCATTGTATCGCCTGTCAGTACAATTGCTTTGGAACCTGATGTTCCGAATATGGTAAGAGGCGTTACATTTCCGTGAAATTCTTGCAGTATTTGACCAATCACTAAGCACTGGTGAACTGGCCAATCATAGCACACCTCGCTTTTCAGAGCGATGAGCTTTGTAAAAAATCAGCGCGTTTCAGAGAGGCGGGGCAAAGGAGAGATACAAACATGCACGGTATGTGGAAAATACAGCGTTTTTTAAACTTTAAATGGTGTATACACATTGCGTTACATCTAAAACAAACAATAATATTCGTTTTAGCCCTGTCATATGACCCCTTTAACTTAGCGGCTAAGTTTATGCAACTGGGCCCAGATGTCAGCATTAGACCCTCCAGTGGTTCAAAGTGGTATTTATATAATTTATTTAATAGGTAAGATTGCCAGTTGGATGTTAATCAATAGTTTCTCTGTCTCTCTCTCTCTCTAGGCGTCCTGAGACCTCATTCCTCTGGTTCTCATCCCCATATAAGACATTTAGGTTCATTGTATGGAGGAGATTTAGGTGGCTTATTCTGGGCCTCTTTGTGCTCTTCTTCGTTGTTCTCTTCCTGGGAGTCTTTCTCTACGCCTTCCCTGTAAGTCTCTGAGTGTGTGTGCTGTGTGGTAGTAATTAAAAAGAAGAGGATTCAAGTGTAAATGGGTGTTTCTGTGATTGTGATGGGTTTGATCAGATGTGTTTCTCCGAGTGTAGTTCAGGGATGTGACATGAAGAATTTAGCATGACAGCTGGGTTAAATACTGTACTCACATCCTCTACAAAAGTGGTTGTCAACTGGTTTGGCCATGGGACCCACATTTTCCCACGGTCATCAAGCCGCGACCCACTTTTTAGGATATATGAAGTCATTTTAACGTAGTTTAACAAATATGTGTGACTAATATGACTACTGATGAATGAACAGCCTATATGTTTAGATTAAGGCTAAATAGTACTTCCGAACTAGTTTTTTTTTTATTGTTGGTTTGAGCCACGACCATAAAAAACACAAAAGCAAAAATAACATGGCATTTTGGTTACCATGATGAATACACAATAGTAACATGAACTGTTAATGAAAGATGATTATGAATATCATACCTTAATGTAAATCCTTCCCAGCTACACGAAGTACCAGTTATGTGTTTTTTAGGTACTTCACTTTTCGTATTTCATACGTTGCATGCCAAGCTCGTAGTTTCTTTTGCGCTTCAGTGAAGACAGCGAGCGCCGCCGCATTTGCGTGAGTATAGCACTGTATAACGTCTGACAGGACAGGATATTTGTTTTTCTGAGGTGAAAAATTCTCGTAACTTCTTAAGAAAAAAAAACAGAATATTGACACTGACATTCAGCCTGACAACATCTCACCTAAACGCAGATATTGAATTGGGACAGCGAGCAGTATCTGCCAACAGCTTTAACGCACGTCTTTCAAAATAAAAGTCTTGCATCAGAAAACATATCGAATTACGTTTTATTGTTGTTAAGGTTGTTACTTAGACACTGCACTCTACATGTCGACTAGACTGAACTGGAGTGGAATGGAATGGAATGGAATAGACCTGTTTTAGTGATAATTTTTGTAGGTTCTGTGCAGCTATGCAAAATAGGGTTGGGCATTCTGAAGATTTTGTATCATTGTTGATCTTTGAAAACATTCATAATATACTGTACTTTCAAGCGAAACACAGAGATTGTGTTATAGAATAAAAGCATCATGGAAAGCAAAAGTAAATTCCACTAATTCCGCAACTCTCTACTGGCCGGACTTCCAACCAATGCAGTCAAGCCCTTGCAAATGATACAGAATGCAGCTGCACGTCTAGTTTTCAGTCAGCCTAAAAGAGACCATGTAACACCCCTCCTGATTTCACTTCACTGGCTGCCAGTTGCCGCCCGCATCAAGTTTAAAACGCCGAAACTGGCCTTCAGAACGATAACGGCAAATTCGCCCCTTTACCTCAACTCACTGCTCCAGGTCTGCATCCCCTCCCGTCATCTTCAGACTGAAAATGAGCGACGCCTGGTTGTTCCATCACAGCGAGGCACCAAATCGCTAGCAAAAACCTTTACTCATTAGGTTCCCCTGTGGTGGAATGAACTGCCAGCCTCCACCCGAATTGCAGCATCCTTCACAACTTAAAAAAACTGCTCAAAACATACCAGTTCCGCATTTATTTGACTAACCAATAACGGTCTAGCTTTAATTTTCAAATTTACTGTTTTACAAGAAAGGCAGGGAAAATAGTAAAGCACTTTATTATTTTTTTATTTAGATATCCAATTAAAGTTATTTACTGACTTCTGAGAGAAGTTGAATGTGTCGTTAATAAAAACTATTTACTTGTTTCATTTTCAGTTTGACCATGATAAATTTGTAGAACTGTAAATTGTAAAAAAGTTTTTTATTTGTGTTTTCTCTTTATTATGACAGCTAGTCTAATACATTTTAAACCACTGTATATACGTCAACATGCCAACAGACCATATACAGTTTATAAGTCAACTGCATAAATCATCACCTTGGAATTATAAGGTTCCATTCAAAGTTTTTGCATTCCATAAACAGTAGCAGAAACTGATATTGGGAGCAAGTCTTTTTAAGGCTTAATATTTAAAAGACATTTTAAGAACTTCATTTTAAAAAGAAAAAAAAAACAGGGATCATAGAAAGCTGTACCTGACTTTTATCTATTTTTTGTTTTCTAAAAAAGTCCCAAAATGTACACAACTTAAAAACTATAACATAATGTAGCCTAAATAAGAATATGTGAATAACTAAATTTTTATAAAAATGTCAGAATTAAGAATTTATTAATTAAAAAAAATATATTTCGTGTTTCCAAACTGTCTTTCTGTTGTTTTTACAGAACTATGCTGCTATGAAGATGGTCGGACCCTTCAGTGGATTGGGAAAGGGAACGCAGTAAGAAAGTGATGGTGATTTGGAAACACAGCCCTCCCTTTTCCCACCATACCGAAACTCCATCCACACATCTTTATCAGTCCTGCTGGAGAAACATCAAGTTCTTCCTTGTGCATACAGTGCGTACTTGTGACTTTCGACCCAAGAGGAAGCCGAAGACAGACACAGAAGATGTGAATCATTGCGTGTGTGCCTTCATGTATGAATTAGCCTGTTATCATTTCAAATGCATGAATGCAAAACGTATGCGTGTGCTAGTACATGTATCACAGACTAAGTTCTTTGCCCCGCATCTGACCCAGGCCTGAACTTTCTCAGTATTCTCTTTGACACTCACTTACACTTTCATCTCTGCCTGTTTAATCCTTTTTCATGTCTCATGTAAAACTCTGCGCTTTTGCTCACAGCCAGATGCGTCTTTCTTCTTCCTTCACGCAGAGAGGGATCGAGAGAACCGCCTCGTACCATTCGTTCCTCCTTTCAACAGTGCCGGCTCTTTGGGTTAAACCCTGATTTGTACTGTTGGCCTATGAGGTCCGAGACAGGCTGGTTATTAGCTGAGCCCCCGCTGTCAGTAAGCCCCCACCTCTGATTATTATCACACTGTTATTTTGCTTTAGCGAAATCCTCACTAAATGGATTTGGGGTCAACTGCGGGTTGGCACTGCATGTGTGTATGTATGTGTGCACTGCTGGATGTGGAAGAGAGCGCGAGATAAAAGAGTTGTTTACTTGTGTAAATGTTGCGCTCACGCACATGTGCCTTTTCGCATTTGATTGTGGAAGTATGAAAATGAACAGACACATCTGGAAAAAGGTGCAAGGGTGCTAAATATTGCAAGGTAAAATACACATATTGCTTGTTTTTTTTCCTGTGTGCTCTGCTCTTATATAGTTCAGTGAATATATACCAACAATTATTAACCTAATGCATTATCGAAGAGATCTTGCTACAAATAATCTTTATCCATCACTCACACTTACTGATAAATGTCTATCATGGACTGGTATATTTCTTTTATTTTCTGGATAATTATATGAATTCATGTATATACAGAATATAGAAAATCCTAGTAGGTAGAGTGGGGCTAAAAATCTAAAAAGAGTAAACAGCCAACAAAGTTCATGTAAATGCAAACCAAGCTTTCTCGCTGTACTTTATGTGGAATTCTGTTGTCTGTGCAAATGTAATGATAGCTGAATGCCTCAAAGGGGTATATGCACACAGGGTGATGATGTACTTATGCTAAAATCTCAACCAGCTAAGTCACTTCCGTTCTCATAGCACTAAGGTCATTTTTCACAAAGCGATATCTATGTAGTTAGAAAACGTTAAAATTTTTGCAAACAATATGATTTGTCATATTTATGAATATAGCTTGACAGATAGCTTGAAGAGCTTCTCCTTTTTGGTTGTCGATGATTCAGGGTTTGCATAATTTGACTCATGTCATTGATCATAATCCTACAGTATGTGCATCTTGAAGCGGCCAAGTGAAAAACACCACGTGCGCCGGATGTAACAGAGCTGGCTGAGAATTTTGCCGAAATACGCCATCGATCCGTGTGCATATACCCCATTACCTCATTGGAACCATGCTGTCTTCACGCTGAACAGGAAATTTTATAACATCTCAGTTAATCCGTAAATCTGCAGGATCTCCATAAATGTTTACATATATGTTAAACAAATGAAGGTTAAAGCGAAACGTTTTGATCTGTACACATAGTGAATAGATGCATTCCTACACTATTTTACTGAGTGACAGAAAGAAAATAAGGACTTACATTTTATTTAGTTCATGCTTCATTTGTTCAGTGTTCATTTTCTGAATATCTGTGCATGTATCTGCAATATCACTGAAATGTATTTCATTTATCAGGGAAAAATGGCAATATTTGATCTTTAATAACAAAAAACATACTGTAAACACTTGCAAGATTCATAAATGACAGTAAAAGATTTCCTCTCAAATTGAAAATGCGTGTTCAGTAGCTGCCTTTTTTTTTACAAAATAAAATTGGTGCCAAAGTTACAGTCTACACTGTAAAAAAACAACTATATGATTTTTTTGGTGTAAATTTGCGCACGTTTTTTAAAGTACAAAGTTTTTCCAAGTACTTTAAAAAACTGTGTGCAAATTTTGCGCAAATTTACACCAAAAAATTAAGTAAATCTTACTAGTTGTTTTTTACAGTATACAGTGATGAGTCAATTGCACTTTTCAACCACTTTTTCAATTTATTGTCATTGAAGACTGATGGGTTGAAGTTAACTAGATGGGAATAAAGATGTTACTACATATTGATTCTTTTTTGTATGTAAAGATGAATGCTGAGTGTCTTTCTGTTTTTAGCAAGTTACAGTTCCCTTATTATGACAATCAAAATGATTTTTTGTATAATGAAACAAACTGAGTTATGATTTTATTATTTGATTTGATTTATTATTTTGCACTCTACTGTTATGCTGCATTGTTGGATCTACTGTAATTGCATAATACCGTAGCTTCTGCTATCATCAGGAAATTAACTGTGCCAAATCTATATGTGTATCTTCCTATGAGCACTGTTTAATGTTTGATGGTCAAATATACTGTATACAGTTCAAAGCATATCCATTTTTTACAATTTCTTTCATATTTCTTTTTGAGCTATATGGAAATTATTAATTGATTGAAGCCTAATCTAAGTATTCCCTTATTTGAACTGCTTAGCCAGCTCAAGCAAATTCTACAACACATGAGAAAACTATACTGTATAATAAACGGCGAAATCTGGATTATTAAACAGTACAGATAGCACAGGTACATCTGTAAGATGTCTGCTAAAGATCTGGAGATCTGGAATACATCTGCTGTGTAAAGACATCAGCTAAACATCTTAGAAAGAGCTGTTGTACATCCATTCTAAATCATAAACATCTTATAGACATCTTCTAGAGGTCTATATGACATCTGACAGCAGATGTCTCAGAGATTTAGAGCAGATGAGCAAACAGCATCTGCCAGATGTCTTGCAGATGAAAATGCAGACATCAAATAGATGTCTGCCAGATGTACGTGTGCGATCAGGGTAGTACCTCATAGGACATGGACCACCTTGCAGTATGTGCATTTTATCCTTGTATTGCCAAGCCACAGTTTAGTACACACTGGTCAGGGTATTTGACATTTTGGTTATGTGTAGGGTAGGCTCTTACAAGGGTCTTGTTAACTCTCTCTTAACAGTGTAGGGAGGAAATGTTCAATGTTATAACGTTGTAAATCTGGTGATTATGACAGTTTTTCGGGCACTGTATTGTAATGTAATGTAGCAAAATGTCATGGAACCTCATAGTACCCATTACAAGAGAGTGATATAACTGACAGCCAGTGAAACCACATCATTACAGTATACTCTGCTGTTTGGTTACGCCCCAGTCTGAATGAGACCAGGGACTGAACAATCACACACAATCTAATTTGATGTGTGTGCTTTATTAATAAAGGCTGAGTACTGCCTGATCTAAAGGTCTAAAGGATCTTTTCCGGTTGTACACCCAATAGCATGCATTCTGGATTTCTCCCTAAACAAGCTAACTTGATTCAACACATCAGTTTGACGCTTACTGTATATGTCTGCAGGGACAGAACTGCCTCATTGGCGTGTCAGATTTTTTGTATGAAGTTCTGTTGACAAGTTTTGTTTCGGCTAGGAGAAATAAAAAAGACATCAAAAGGCTCAGTACCTTCCCACAATGTAATAAGTTAGCTCTTGTGCAAGTATTGTCCCACAGTTGTCCATAAAGGAAGTGACATCATAGTTATATCCACCTACAACAAGAAGTCTGTATTTTATAATAAATAAGCGTAAAAAATATTCTCTCTTTGCTGACCTGTGGACGAACTTGTGAAATCTGCAAAACATCGACTGTACCTTTGTTTCAACGATCTTCAGGTTTTACTTAATTGCTACCTTCTCTGTACGTCTCTCTCGCTTTGTTTTTACACTTTGGCCTGAGTAGATAACAGGCGTATGAATGTCAGGCTTGGTTTGGGTGTGTTATTTCAGCCTTGCTGAACTTCCTGTGCTCTCTGACCACCGTCCATATTCTGTATGGGTGGGAGGCGGGAGCCAGACCCTTGTCACTACCTTCCATTTTGAGGAAATATCAGATATCAACAGCTGAGAAGTTCTTATAAATGACTGTAGCCCCTGCTGCTGCATGATAATATGGTAACGTTGTAATGATTTCTAGACTAATGCTAATATTTATAATAACTTGATATCAGGCGTTTTACAATAGTTTTTGAATAAGAATCTAGTAATTTTTTTCCCGATTTATGACGTGCAACCAAAGAAGTGAGTCTTGTTCTCCTCGTGGAAAAAAAAGATCTTTGGGGTCAACAGTGTGAACTTATTTTTTATGTTTCTCGAATGAGAACATGGAAAAATCCAGACAGTCAACATCAAAAAGATTTTCCTATAAAACCACATCTGCATTGACTGCTCTGACCTTGCCAACGCTTTTAGAGAATTGCGAGATTGCCCCCAGCCGCTATCTCACTTCTGTAGACCAAATCCACACAGACTGAATTAATAGATTAATAACCCCCACACAATAGGAACATCATGGGTGCTTCGTGAAATTTTTTTGGACGTTGGTTCTCGACAATTAGCCGTCTTTGGATTTGTATTGGTTGCATGTTTATTCTCTACCTTTATGGCATTTAACTGCATAATAGTCTCACTAAGTGGCCTCTTAAAGTACTTTTTGCAAGCATATACATATGTATTATCTCATTTTACACTTAATTATCAACAGAATAAACCAGGTGGAATTTTGAACGGCGAAATGGAAAAAGCTATATAATTTTACAAGCTGAGCAATCACTAAATTTTTGATGTGTTAAGTCACCTAAGTTTCCCATGCTCTTGTTTTGACAGTGGCTGAACTTTAGCGTACTTCCTGGAGTAGTGAAATAAGTGCGCTTCTGAGACATTTTATTTAAATAACATACATATTTACATACAATTAAGGAATCAAATATACTGTAACTTTGTTCTTCAGGTATTGTGTGTTCATCATACATTTAACTTGCAACATATTGATTGATCCAATTATGGATTCCAGCTACTTTACTAGTTCTTGCACAAAATATCACTAGCTCGATAATCTATTCTCACAATATCAACTCTGCTGCGAGTTAACACTTCAAATCAACCATAAAGCAGAAACAGAGATGAAGGAAAGAACTCGGTATGACTAGAAACAGATGCAACAGGTATTATTATACCACACAAAGAGAAACGGAAATTTATTGTGAAGTAACATAACATAATGGAATTAATAATGAATGAAATAACTCGAAATAATTTTCGAAAAAACACACGTTGCTTTAAAAAATACGTACCTAAGACCAATCAATGTGATCCTCAAATCAAAAATAAAAAAAATCAATGTTTCA
Organism: Triplophysa rosa; assembly: GCF_024868665.1. NCBI lineage: Eukaryota > Metazoa > Chordata > Actinopteri > Cypriniformes > Nemacheilidae > Triplophysa > Triplophysa rosa. The sequence goes on along the minus strand of NC_079890.1, from coordinate 13,474,118 downwards.
ATCTCTTGTTAGTGTTACAAGAGGCCGGGTGGCCTTACCGTTTACACTCATACCCTCTTCAGAATGCTAACCACAAAAAGGTGTTTTTATAGAGCAGTATGCGTAATAGTTTGCCCGCTTCATGCATTCTTTAAGCAGCAGGGTGGTACACACAAGTGATGCTCTACTAAACATTCTTTACTAAGCGGTCTGCTCACAGATTATTCGTGCCCATGAGTTTGCCACCATGACAATAAAGGCCTAGTTCTCATCCACAAAAACAGCCTGATCTCCAAACAGATTATTAGCCCTACCTACCACAGAGCCTGACAAGAGAACATGAAGAGAAAACGTATGAGAAGGAATTTGGAACTCATAGCTATGACGTTAAACATGTATAAATCTACATGTGTAGTTACTATGGTGTATGAAGGCTGAAGATAGACAGAGAATGGTGCATCAGAGCAGGAAGAATGAGCTCAGTCGTCCCTCAAGGACTTTTAGAGATGCAAGCATGTGACTTGTGGCTATTGAGTTACTGTTACTGGCATCAGTCACACATTATGATGCCTGGGAACCTAACTCCACACAGACAGTCTCTTTCCTCTCATTGGAGCAAGAGGAAGCATTAAAGGTCAGCTAACAGGAAGTGAAAAATGCCCTTGACTTTGAAGCTGGAGTGTGGGAGTCTAAAAGCGTTATGCTTGCAGCTTCTCCTTCGGGTTGTCTTCTCCTCAATCCTGGAATCCAACCAGAACAATGCAGCCTTTGTTGTGGAAAATTGCGTTGTTGTCCCCGGTGGTATTTGGTTTTACCACTTCATTTTGCCCATGCTTCAGATGCACCCGCAATTGTTTAGTTTCCAGCAAAACAGGATGCTCAATAACGTTTACCATCAGTAGTGTGTGATGTTCTCATTTACACAACTGATTAAAGCTGAAAGCTTTTATTTTTCATAGGGACTTTGAGTGGTTGAACAGACCACATTTTGATGGTTTCCAATCAGCTAGGTGGGAATTGTAGTCTGTTTCAGTACAGTATGTAATGGAAATGTCATTTACTAACCGTACAGATCTGATGAAAAAAATTCTCTCATCTTTAAACAACCTCTTAGCCTAAACATAAAAATCTATAATTATATTAAAAGACATTAACTTTATAAAAACAGTTCATTCTTACAGTCTTTTTTTTACATTTGTCTATATATGAATATTTATGAATTTTACAGTATTTTTCATTTTTGCACTTTTGAACTGTGATCGCCATGATGTTAACAAATCATACAATTTTTTTCTGGAGCTTTCCTAAACCAAAGGCACAAGACTAAAACTATTGCATATGGTGTGTAACCATTTATTTAAATCTGTTTGAAGACATTTTCATCATTTCATTTTACTGATGCAAAACAGAGAAAATGATAGTGTGTGGGGTGCAGGAATTATTTTTCAAGAAATAATGTGGTTAACATCTTTATTACCACTCAGAGTAAAACTGAAATCTGCTGGAATGCTGTCCAGTCACAAAATGTGGCTTTTGCTTTTTATGCTTTATTTTTACTATCAATTTATTTCAGGTTCTCTGATTCTTTTCAAATGTACTGACTTCGGAGACAGATGCTCAATGAACTTTTAGGAATTATACTATCACAAAACACTTTAATAGATCAAATGACTGGCAGCTCGCATTGCTTTATGATATAATATCCTGTTGCTGTTTGATGTTGCTTTTTTGTTGCACATTTGTTGCCAGTTCTACCAAGTATAGTTCCTTCCAAATTCCTTTAACCTTTCATTCACCTCTATAAATTCGGGGAATGGTATCCATGAAAAAATGTCAAAACAACTTTTCTGGGTTTAAAAGTGGTGATTATGATATTTCATAAAATAAATTAATTTAGGATTTGTGTATTGCATTTGCCAACCACTGCTTCGTTTCCCCTCATTTCAGAGGGGGCGGGAAATCCTTTGGTATTATTCCCCGCTCACGCGGAGCTTGTAAAGAGAACATTTCTGACTGTTCAAAGAGGGCTTACAAGCAGGGTTTGAAATTAACTTTTATCTCACCAGCCCATTGGCTACTAAACATTTAAGTCATCATTTACATTTATGCATTTATTCATTTCATCAGCCATTCAGAACTTACACTAGCCAAAAAAAAAACATATTCACACATCTGCACTATCAAATCTGTATTTCATATCTCCTTCTTTACTCTTTCACCCTCATCCTTTATCCTATTCACTCGAACTTCAAAGTGAGTAAATCTAATTTATGAAACATAACCCACCAAACTGGCTAGTGATTTAACAGAGCTACCCGCCATAGCTGATTTTTACCCGCATTTGGCGGGTGTTCATTTTAAACCCTCTTTACAAGGCATGGCGTTCTAGAGGAAAATCATTAAAATCAAGGTATTGATTCCATCATGGGAACAAAGTCTGTCATGTCTCCACAACAGTAAGTGTTTGACCTGTGAAGAATGCCTTTGAATCCAGAGCAAAGGAATTTGCCTTGAGCCAACGCTTCCATAATGAAAAAGACTAACACCTAACGTGTTGGAGGTTATTAAATCATAACCAGGAGTCCTTTTTTCTTCCAGGCTTCAAATATCAAAAGCAAAGCAGTTTCTGGAAATCATAAAATCATATAATAAAACCATAATGACCTATGTTACACGTGCTGTTGCTCTCTTTTCAACCAATCACAACTAAGCGATGTACTTACAATACATTTCAATGTGAATATTGAAAGTCGTGCTGAGTGACACGAGAAAAGAATGCACAAACACAAATCAATAGATTATAAATGTATATGTCACAAACTGCTGTGAGACTGGGTTTCTCATTATCACTTCTGTACAACTGGCACAGTACTGTCCTGTTGAATTTTCTTGTATCCATCATGTGCCCATTTACATTGATTTATTTTGATTAAACTAGTTCAGGATTTTGGAAATTCATTTCAGCAATTTCAGTAACTATAGCGTGGCCTTTGGATTGTATAGTTTCCTGTGCGGTACCCTATAGTCTACAAAAGACTAAACCAGATGGCATCAGTGCTGCATGGCGTCTCAAGACAGCACAAGTGTTACATTGTGTTTTAATGTTTTATATATATATTTTTTTATTACAAAACCACCATGCATAACTTTCTGTTTTACAGCAAGTGTTCCAAGTTAAAATTATTGAATGAAACTAATTCTTGAGTGTGATCTGAACCATATACTGTAGACCGTTGTAATTGCTCTTGTCAATTACACCCATAAAAAGCTTAGTAACAATATTCTAAGTGCCAATTATACATTATCAACCAAACCTTATTTTGTAGCAGAAGTCTTTTAATTAATGCAGCCATATGTGCACACATGTATCCATCCTGAAAAAAATGTTTCAGCTTGTCGCTCATTGAATTCTTATTTTGTCATGTAAGTAATGGTGGTGTGGGGGGGGGGGGGGGATTTTGGCATTTACTTTAAATCTACTTTTTCATTTGAAGTCTGGGCAGCTGTTGAGGTTCAACAGTTTTCAGCTTGTTCAAAATTCTACCCAATTCTGGTGTTACGAACACAAACAACTGTCCAACACTGTCTTGTCTCCCTCAATTTAAAACATGGCCCATCAGTTTCCACCAACTCAAAGAGTGTGCTCACATTAACATTCTGTTTTCTGTGGTTATGATGACGCCATTGTTTTTATAAAATGGAAAAATTCACAAGAATCTTTCATGACAAAAACATCTTGTTTACGGCACGTTAAAACATGAGGGATGGGAAAGCATCTGATCTGAACCTTCGGTGCAACGTAAAATGATTGACAGAGTTTTTCACAAAGCATTAATCCCAGCTGGGATTGGAAAACAGCTCCCAAGAGCACTAGTGAAATCTTTTTGCTGTCTTTCTCCTTTTTCTTCCTATTTGAGGCGGCTTTCCTAAATTGTAATCTTGGCATCGTTTGGTTGAAATGCATGGGCCTAATGGCCACTTGCCTCCAATTTTCCATTAGAAATTCCCAAAAGGCCACAGAGCATTTCACTTCAAGCTGGGATGAAGCCTGTTAGAAGCAGAGGAAATAAGCAGAATAAAGTCCTTAACAGTCTGGCAAAGACCCAATAATCAACCTATGGATCCAATCAAAATGGCTGCTAGGGTCAAGGTTCACATTTGTGTTCGAAGTGACAGCAACTGCCCTGTCACACGGTGGTACTCCTGGATTTCTGAAATGATTCACAAATAACAATTTCTTAATAAGGCCGGCATTTATTGGAGTTCAGTGCTTAGCCAAATCTTAGTTAATCTGTTACAGCTCTGTAAACGCTAGTTTTACTTGGGGTAGGGGCTTTTTACAGTCAAGCCATAATATTCACATTAAATGCTAGACGTATAAAGATTAGCATGGCCATTACAGAGAATGAAAGAGGAAATATCTCTAGCATTTAATGTACGTGTGAGTTGGACCTTGACTGTACTCATAAAAATCAGTTTTTTTGGGGGGTATAAATTAAACAAATAATGGGCCTCATTCATGAAACAGAACGAGTTTTTGTGTAAATCGTTCATAAAGTAGGTCTGATGTAAATTTTTGGATTCATAAAAATGTTCGTATTTTCAAAATGTTAGTTGGTACGAACGACCACATGTAAATGTGATGACACTGTGTTTTGATGCACTGTGTATCATAATGATATTTCACAAGTTTAACTTTGGGTAGAACGCAGACCTCGTCTCTGTCCCTTTAACACAGCTGTCCAATCACAGTGGATGAGAGGTGGGACAAATAGTACATTGACCAACCATCACACTTGTACAACACAACAGTGGAGAAGTTAACACAAAGTCCGTTTAAGGAAGCCGTGCCACTCGGCGGACATGTTTGCACGCGCACAGGCTGGCAAGCAACGAACGGCAGCCACGTCCCAGAGAATCATCAGTCAATACTGATTGACGATTGGTTCGTTTCACTGGAAGGCGGGACCTCTTTCGCTAGAGCGCCCATTTTGAGCGTTGCATTCCTCCCCATTCATTGTAAAGGTACAGTCAGAGCTGTCTTCTTGCTACATTGATTTCCATTCATACGCATGCGAATGCGACAGACCGGAAACGCAAGCTTCTGCAGCAAAGTTGCGCATGCCACTGTGTTCCAAAGTTCAAGTTCGGTGAACTCTGACCTGCGAATTCGCATCACGTGAAGACGTGCAAACAGATGGATTTGTCACGGCATGACCTTTCTCTCCTCAGGGCGTGACTCTCCTCCATTCTTGCACTAGTTTCCTCACATCCTGCTCCCCGCCCTATATTCGCAGCTGCATACGACAAATATTTCAAACTGCTACTGTATGTGACCGGGGCTTAATGGCAGTGGCGCATCTTGTTAATATTAATATCTTTGGTTAACATCGCTGGTTATCCAGTACCTCAGAGATGATGTATTTTTGTATGCTAACCCGGAAGCAAGTGCCACACTGGTTCCCTCAACCGAAAGCCTATACATTTTTACCATAGACTTTTGGAAGATCCAAAAAAATAAGCTCTGTGATTAACAAAGGTTTATAATGTTTACATGTTTTGTCTATCAAGATAATCTTTACAAATGAACACAACATTTGTTACTTTTGAATCCAAAAGCGGGATCCAAAAATCTCAAGCGGGATATAATTGGTGTGCAGGGGCATATTAAGGTGGTCAGGGGCCCCTAGGCTGCTCTCTGGGTGAGGCCCCCCCTTAGGTGGCTTTCAGGTGCCTTTCACGCTTGCAGTTTAGTTCGGAACGGAGCAAGGTTTGCATGAAAAGCCGCTAATGTAAAAGCTGTCACGAGAACTCAGGTGCGCACCAGGGTACCGAACCTTGTGCATGCACTTTAGCTGATTACAATGTATTCATTAAAACACGTGTAAGAAATGATAGCATTGGTAATTTACCTTGGATTTGAGCAAGAGTGAGCCTGCATTGTTTTGCGCGTTGCGAGTGTAATCAGAGCGGCAAATGAATGGTAATACGATGTTTCCAGATTTAAAAATAGTCCTGATAAATAGTCTGTTTGCAAGCAGCAGAAAGCTCTGTAAGCGAACATACAGTAAAACCAAGTGTTGTTTACGCTGTGCAAAATAGCATCAAGTCATTAAAAACAAAATAAATTGACCCGTGTTCTGTTTACTATCATGTGTCATGCACGTTCGTGATGACGTAAAATGAATGCAAACGCACCCCCTGAAATATTCCCGATTAAATGATGAGCTAACTGCACCGATGTTAGCCAATGAGAGCTGCCAGTCCTCCTGCTGTTATCTTAGTCACGTTGTTCTTTTAACCTTTGTATTTTCCATTTTTGTGCTCCACTATTTCTTTAAGACATTTTGCCGCTATGCCGTCTAGCAGTAGCAGTGACGTAAAAGAAAATGATTGACATGATTTCACCAGCAGCTGATTGCACAGATGTGACCCAAATGTAACATCTATCCAATCACCAGATAATTTTTTGTTAAATTTCTTATGGGCCAATGAGGGTATATTTTTTAGAAAATTCAAAATAAATAATCCGATCAGAGGCCCCTAAACAGATGGGGCCCCTAGGCTGCAGCCTAGGTAAACCTGTGCGTTAATCCATGCTTTTTGGTGTGTTTTATGTCATAGAAGAAAACGTGAAAATATTTAGAGGTTTTGTTTACCACAGGCCTTATTTCGGGCAATTTACCAAAAACCCATTTAAAAAACCCATAGACTTTGGAGTGATGGAACCGGAAGTCCTAAAATGCTAACTCGATTCCGGGTTTTGCATACAAAAATACGTATTCTCCTCGGCTCCGTATTGCATTTTTTAATCTTCAAAATAAGATACGCTTAACATTTTACTGCTGTGGATATTGCTAATCATAGCAACCAACGTGTCTCAGGAAAATGCGCGGTGCATCCAAAGCGCTCTCAAGCGCCACTAACTGGTGATTTTCAGAAGAGCACCATCCATTATTTCAGCTGGTTAAAAACGCTTTGGTGGACACACGTTAATTTATTGTTAGGCATATAGCCTATTAGTCTTTTATGCATTTGTGCAATATAACGTGCCAAACCTGAGAATGGAACCCGGAGGATTCCACAGCATTCCTAGATAAGTAATTGGCGTAGCTGTAAATCATAGGAGGGGATATGCTAATTAAGAATGAGCGTGCATGCACGCCTTATTTACGAATGATTGGAATTCGTTAACATACACACGTTTTACTATCTTACTATTTACTATCTGACTCTATCTTTCAAATCTGACGTTTACGAAGTATTTGTGAATCCAGAAAAGAGTTTTCGGGAAGGTCCAAATCACTCATATAGGCCTATTTACTCATATATTTACGAGTGTTTCATGAATGAGACCCAATGAGAGGTTTACCTGACATCTATATTTACATTACAGGTAATGATTAAAATACATGAATGTAATATATTTCAATGTATAAAATTTTCATTTAATCAGCATTTCAGCCATTCCAATCAAGTGTCTTTTGAATTTCAACAAAATCAAACCTCAGGAGTGACATTAAGTCATCCAACAGCAATGTGAAAGACTAACAGCATGACAAGACACATGAAAACTGATCAAAATCAAGGTTGTCACATGAAACAATAATGTAAAAGTTTCCTAAATAGCCTACATGTACAAATTGATTTTGAAACGGTCTCTTAATTTATTTCCACAGCTATGCACTAAATATACTAAAATGGCATGACATATTCTGCTAGTGTCTGTGTTAGTCTTTGTAAATGTCAAGAGAGGGGACAACTGTATGTTTGGCGAAGAAAATCATTATATCAGGCAATATTTCTTTTCACTTTAGTCTTACAATATGCCTGGAACAGGCAACCGTCTCTTTAGCTATTTCAAAATGGACCGTTAACACGAGGGATGAAAAGCCAGCATAAACAAAACCAAGCAGAACCCATTTCATCAGGTCCATTGAGAAGCTCTCATGCATGTTTTGCTATGGCATACTGAGCGGAAGAGTCTGAGCTTCACATTTACATTTAGTCATTTAGCAGACGCTTTTATCCAAAGCAACTTACAGATGAGGTAAACAATGGAAGCAATTGGAACAACATAAGGACAACAAAAGCATAAGTGCAATAAAAGAAAACTGGTCTCATATAGCCTGCCACAGTATACAGAGCTAAGCTTTTCTTTTGAAAGAGTAGAAAAGAGATAGAAGTCAGAACTGATCGGTCAGGTGTTGACGGAAGAGATGTGTTTTCAGACGATTCTTAATGATGGCTACAGAATCTGCTGATCTTGTAGCAGCGGGCAGATCATTCCACAAATGTGGAACCGATCCAGAGAAGGTGCGTGAGAGAGATTTTTTACCTTTTTGGGATGGCACCACAAGACGTTGTTCGTTTGCAGAGCGTAGGGATCTGGCGGGTACACAAGTCTGCATTAGTGAGTGAAGATAAGGGGGTGCCAAATCAGTGGTGGTCTTGTAGGCCAGGAGCAGAGTCTTGAATTTGATTCGAGCGACTATAGGGAGCCAATGTAACTTAGTGAAGAGAGGAGTGACGTGCGCTCTCTTTGGTTCATGGAAGACCACTCTTGCCGCTGCATTCTGGATCATCTGTAGAGGTTTGGTTGTGCAAGCTGGAAGCTTCAGTGACGGCTTCACGTAATACAGCACTAGTGTTACTATGTACATGTACAAACTGTTAAGTAAACTCTTAAAATAAAGGTGCTTCAAAAGGTTCTTCGATGCCAAAAACCTTTTGGTTCCATAAAGACCCTTTAACATCTGAAGAACCTTTCTGTTTCGCAAAAGGTTTTTTGGGGTGAATAAAGGTTCTTCAGATTATAAAAAGTAAGAAAAAGATAGTTCTTTAAAGAACCTTTGACTAAATGGTTCTTTGTGGAACCAGAAATGGTTCTTCAATGGCATTGCTGTGAAGAACCTTTTAAGCACCTTTATTTTTACTCGCTAACTCCTTGTAGGCTACTAAAGATCATTAGGTAACTACAGTATTTGCTCATGACTTCTTAATTCTGTGGAACACAAACAGCAGAACGTTATATACTTGTTGCCCTAGACACCATTTACTTTCATTGCATTTTATTTATATTTCCAAATAATGGATTCAAGCAAGTAAAGTCCAAGTGAATGGTGACTAAAGATACCATTCTCAGTAACATCTTTTATATTTGATCATTTTAAAATGCTGTAAATTATGACTTTTGAAAATGAAGTGACCTTTTATTTGGTAAAACTGAGTTGCAGAACAAACTTTTAAGGCTTCAAAAAAATATGCACATGTTGTTGAACGTGAACCAAGAAAAGTCTGTTGGAAGCATGCTTACAGCATGTCCATTTAATCAACAGACTGAGATTTCATTCCTCCTTTCACACTTTTCCGGTTTTGAGTACAAAGAAAAGCTATTTTCTGGACCTCCCAATGTCCTCTTAATACACTAGCTACTTAAAATCCTGCGAAATATTAGCATGGCTGTAAATTTGTAGAATTAAACCGGAAGCTTGCCTGAATTCCAGCTTGATCATAAAATAAAGCCAACATTTACACTCAAATTTCAAATCAGAGGGGTTTTCACATAAATAACTTCCTGCCATAAGACTATTTTTTTTATGGACGTATTTGAGATTTCAAGGTAAAAACAGAAAGTAAAATATGAAAATATAAAAATTCATAATTGAATTAATACAATTGCTCCTAAACAATATTGGATAGAAAGCAGGGCTGTTGAAAAATACTTGAATTCTTGTTCTCGGTAGCTGGAAATTCAAAGCGCCCTGGTCAGAGGCCCCGCTATTAGCCTATGACCAAAATAAACAGCCGAGGGAAAAAATCACCTTTGTAAAAATGTAAAACGGAGACTGCCAAGTCGAACGTTTTTGCTGTTATCACAATAAATCACATGTGAAACTTGGACAAGAGAGTGCACATAAGCACTGCCTTTGTTTTCTATTCCACTTAGAAAGGTTGTGTCTCCAGAGGAAAATTAATGCTGAGATATTGCTCAGGGTGAATGTCTGTGCATGTGTTAGTAATGTGTGCGTAGCATAGAGGGAGAAGAGTTTATATGCCATAGCCCTACATCTGATTACTCCTTTGGTGTTAGTGCGTCTGCGTACAGTATGTGACTAGGGTACTGCATACACAGTTGTGTTTGTGTAGAAGGCACTCTCCCCAAAAGAGGGTGATTGATTGGTCCTTTAGTGACTGATGATACCCTCAGGATGTCTGGGTAATGAAGTGTTGTTTTCCTAACTGTGTCCTGGGCCTCTGCTTGCATGTATTTCTGAGGTCGAAACAAGTGCAGTGCATTTATTATATTCCCCATTTTTAATTTTAATATGGCAAGCCATCAGGTCAAACTCTATATTTACAACTTTCCAACAACCAATAGCAAGCCTTACAGTATTTTGTTTAAACACAAATATTATAGTGTGCTCTATTAGAAGTATGCTATTTTGAGGAGGCTATGCTGATGTAAGACCAGCATAAGTCAAAAAGACAACAGCACAGCAACAGTATACACAAACAACCCTCCCCTCCCACAGAATAGAACTTGAAAAAGAAGCTGTTTTCCATTTTTATTCCAAAATAAAACTATATTGTTTTCCATTGCAGCCTTATGGGGTTTCTTGGCATATTGTTGCAAGAACAGTAATGAATGGCCCTACAAATGTTGTTAAATTCACCAAAAGCGCAACACAGGAACTTTCCATTCATTAGGATTGTGTAAGAATATTAGAGAGAATGCGGCTTCAGTGAGAAAAAGATTTGTGTATTTACAGACAAAAATGTTTTTAGCAGATCAATGTTTGTGTTCATGTGGGAAGAAGTTCATTGGTCACTGTCAAGGCCACGAGAGCCAGTAATGATGTCAAACATGGATGTTGTCAGAGAATCAGCAGATCCATCAACTTAACACTGAAAGGCATTACTGTTCTGCTGAAAGACACGGCCCTGAACACAGATTTTACTCATTTTTCCGAACAACTATTAAGTTTACAGCTAAAATTTTTGAAAATGGCTTAGTGCATCAAAACCTTTATGTAGCAACATTGAATCCATCTTTTTGCCACTTTCCCTTTTTAAACCACGTCTATACATTCCCTTTTACTACAGAAACAGAGCCGAGAGGTGAATAAAACTCAAGCTGACATTTTTACAGGCTACTTTGCCTCAGTTTAGAGCCCAAAACGTGTCATTCTGACACTGTACGACTGGATGTCTGTTTTTATTCTTCTGCTTCATTTTTTCACATTTTGCCAAAGGCTCCAACAATGTTTTTTACATTTCATGGGGAAGTAAATGCAACGAGAGTGTAGAAGCCTCTGTTAGCCACCCACATTCTCCAGAACAAGACCTTCTTTATTCAGGCAGACTGTGATCTTCTACTGAGGAACAATTAGAAAAAGTCAAGACGGGACTAACATGTGAACTGCGTTGCCAACAAATGGCTCATGTACAGACACATTCATACTTTATGTGAAATTTTCTTTTCGCTTGAGGCTTACCTCCTACATAAAGACCAATTTATTCAATTTTATTCCGTTGGGCCCTGTAGAGCAGAAAAATAATAAAATATGTAAATGACATGACCTGAATGTGATCTGAAATCTATATTGAACATTTTGGTCTAGATATTGTATCTCTTTAAAGCTTCCACTGATGCTGTAAAAATATTTTTAGAAGTAAATATCACAACTCACGCTTTTGACCCACACAGGGGCGCAACTGCACATTTTCTAAGGGGTATGTGAGATCAGTATTGGCGCCCCCCCATCGGCCACCCCAATATAGAAAACACAACAAATAAAAAATCCGCAGACAAGTTGTATATTACCTTTGGAGTCATTCTAGTTATATCATGTGAAGGTGACAATCAGATTTGCATCTATAACAGAAGCCTAAAGGTTTCCTTTTACACTTTTAAACACTTTTCCAACTGCTTCACAATGTAATTTATCTTATTTATCTTTTCAATTCTGAAAAGATAAATAACAATCTGAAAACTAATGAAACAAAGGAGCAAAAAGTAGTAAAAGTACATAAAGTTTATGTTCAGACATACACAATAAATTAGGGCTGAAACTAATATAATCGGACGATTGTTTTTTTTATTAATCAAATAACAGGATAAACAATTTTTTATTTGATCTTTTGCTTATAATAACTAAATAAAACCCTAAATAAGGCTATTTATTGCATTCTTTGAAAAGTGAGTTTTACTTATATAGTCTAGAATTTTGACATTTAAAACCTTTAACAAAAAAGCTTGTCCAGTTCTAAACAATACAACTTCTTTAAATATCCCAAATATGAGTAACAATCCAGTTGTAGCCCATTAGAGATGTGCTAGTGAGGAAATAAACTTATTTTGATCTTCAAAGTTATACATTTAGATTATTCCCTTTCCTTCAACAAAAAGTATTATTAACATTATATATTATTATCAAAACTAATAAGACGTATGACATATACTCGAGTTGTATAACACAAATAAACAAAATGTCTTTGTTTTTTCCCACTTAGGCCTACTTTAAAATGAATGCTTAGTTTGTGGTTCATTAATATTTCATGAACAAACAAAAATAAAATAGTAGCCTATGTTAAACATACTTTTACTTAAACTTTATAATTAAACTTTTATTGAAAAACGAAATAAAACGGATAACAGACAGTATAACGCCAATAAATAAAAAATCTTTGGATTTTCCCCTTGCTTAAAAACATTTTTAGTTTGTAGAGGTGAACTAATATTGTATTACGAACTACCTCTCAGGCAACGTTAAATAACTTAAAGATTTACAGAGATGAAATGATAATCGATATTTATCCACTTGGACATTGTTTTTCCTTGCCAATTTACTTGTTTTTCATGTTCTGTTCTGTGCTTTGGAAGTTTCTTTGCAGGATCCATTTGGTCATTTGACTGTCAAAGAGTGATTGGTTGACATAATAACTTGATTAAATAAAATATATATTTATTGAACTCATTTAAAATGCTAGACAAAAGTGAAACTAAAACGTTTTAGATAATGGCTTTTTGTTATATTTTTTTATTATTTATAACTTTTTATTAAAAAAAACTTTAAATAATATTTTGGCACAATGGCGCCACCCTTGTGCGGCGCCCCTATGCACCGCATATACTGCATACCCCTTTTTGCGCCACTGGACCCACATCTCCTCCAACTACATTACACTAATGATCTTTTCCTTGTAGCAATTTTGTTTGCATGTGCTAGGAGTTCATGCTGTTCTTGTAAGGTGGTTGAGGAAGCATGTACTGTACATGACTGGTTCTAATCAACAGACAGTCATTTTCCCACAAATGTGCCCAATGTCTTTCCTCCTTAATTCCACTCTCAGGATTTTTTCCCTTTATTCCATCACATTTTTCAAGTCTTTCTGCCTTGAGTTCATATGGTGATGCTTTTTCCACACTAGGGAGCACTACAGAGAAAAGGCTTCTAAGTGCTGCCTGAATTTTAAATTGATATCTCGCACACACAAACATACACATCTCTCTTTCAAATTAAGGCTTTTACTATATATTTTTTGAAAGCCAGTCATAGTATTCCAGGGTCATCCCCTCCATAATTAAGGTATACGTTCCACTTTGTTCCAATTCTTTTTATGTATTTTTTTTCTAAAAACCATGCAGCCATTTCTGATGAACTTAGTGGGCCCAGGACAGTACCTAAACACTCATAAAGTAATACTGTTTCCAAACCGTTTAATGTTTTATTTCCACATAATTTGTAAAACTGGTCTGTTTTTTAATTTACAGAAAGGGAAAACTAAATCCTTTCCTTTTCAGAAACTTGAAATAAAATCAGAAAAAGTCTTAATGAATTATTCTTATGGATTAGCCCTGTTTTTATACATTAAACATTATGTTCAGTAAAAATATAAATAAGTAAATATTATAAAAACAAATAAACATTACAAACTATACTGGTAATCTGGTTGTGGATACTACCACGATGCATGAATATATTAAATATATATATTTACTGTAATACAGATACTATGATGATAACTACTACTACTTTAATATTTTTCTAATTAAAAACCATAAACATAATAACACGTTAACGCAAATTCCTTTTAACGGCACTCATTTTATTAACGTGCGATTAACGCAGCGCGCATTTTCTGTTTGACCCTTGGCCTTGCCCATAGTTTGAGAAAGTAAACGATGCAGCAGCAAACAGAAATGGAGAAATAAATAGGTCTTCTGAACGTAAAATTCATATATAAAACGATGTCTGATGGTTCTGTCAACAAGACTAAAGTGATCTGCATTTATTGTCGATGTGAATTAAGCTATCACCGCAGCACGTCGAGTTTAAAATATCACTTGATGGCGAAGCATACAACTGACGCAGAGAGCTCTCCTCCTCGCGGCAGACCACACTAGATTGTTTTCAGCAGAGACGGATGGACAACTCCACAAGCAACAGACTCACCACATCGATAGCTAAATGGGTGGCTACAGCATGTAGGCCAGTTAATGTAGTGTAGGACGAGGGTCTACTAGAAATTATTCGCATCGCATCTAACGATTACACATATGAACTACCGTCGAGAGCCACTGTTACAAGCAAGATTCACGACTCTTACGAAGAGGAGAAAGCAAAAGTCGAGGAGGCGATAAGACAGACAAACACGGTTGTGCTCACCAGAGATTACTGGACTTCCCTCAGTAACCATAGCTACCTGGGGGTCACGGCTCATTATTTTGACACACACTGGAAACTACGGTCGTATGCTTTGACCGTCATGAAGACAGACGAGAGGCACTATGCTGACGTTTGCGCTGAGCACTTTCTGCAGATAGCCAGACAGTGGAATATTGAACTCAAAATTAGCCAACTGACCACCGATAGTGCACGCAACATGATTGCCGCGGCCAGGCAGCTTCCGTTCGAGCATATGCCTTGCATTGCACACAGCCTCCACCGAGCTATCACAGTTGCGAAAATGTAAACATGCTTGTGTAAGTAAATAGCTCAGTGCAAAGAAAGAAGTAATGGGAACCTGTGTTTTTCCAGTTTTTTTTCATGTGTTTAATAGACATGTACAAGTTCTTTGAAAAACATCTATGACCTTTGAAACATGTCTAGTCTTCATGCTCTATGTTGAGTATAGTTTCACTAATAATAAACAATATACATTTGCATAAAGCATCAATATTTGTCCATGCCCATGTTGATTAGAGTATTAAAAACTTGAAAAGTATTCATGTAAGGTACATTTATAACGGATAAAAATGTGCGATTAAGTTGCGATTAATCACAAGTTAACTCATTACAATCATGCGATTAATCGCGATTAAATATTTTAATCGATTGACAGCCCTAGTTTAGAGCAAACATAAAAACCAAAAGAAATATTGAAAGATGTCACAATACAACTACAAAGTGTAATTCAAAACATTATTTCATTGTACAATTCCTGGACAGATTATTTGCTTGTCACATATATTTGAAAAAATACAGGTGTAAAAATATAGATACATGTTGTTCTTATTATACATTATGTAGAGCAAAATCCATCAAGGGATAAAAAATAATCAGAAACAGAACAACTGCCTATACCCTTGTACTGTATGATCAGCTCAGTTCCTACAAACACTGAACACAGACGTGCTGCTGTCAGATGTGTTTGATGAGCTGTTTGTTCATTCATCTCCTGTATGTTATAATCGATTCATTATATGAATCACCACTTCACCATTTTTTATCCTTTTCCTCATGTCTTTTATAAATGTGTACTTACCTGAATGCAGTAGAATATTATTCACAGTCTAAGCATGTGTACCGTTTTATTTTTGTCCAGACCAAGATTTTGCAAGACGTTGTGTAAATTAAGTTTAGTATTATTATGCAGGTAACTTGCGATGAATTTGAGTCGCTGTTAAAATATTAACATTTGTAAATCATAAATTGTAAATCATCATTGTGGCCTTTTTATTAGTTTGATTATTTAAGTCGTGGTTCTTTTTAAATACAGTTAATACAAACCCTAAACTGCTCAAAATAAAAAGATGCCATAGAAGACAGAAATGGTTCTTATGTGATCTTTTAAGTGATTGGTTCTCTTTGGCATCGCTTTGAAATCCGTTTTATAGCCTTTTGTATGATGAACACTAAAACTAGATTGTAAATTAGACCGATAAAATGTAAAATACAAAATAACTGTATATTATATAAAAATTGTAATAATATTAATATTACAGCCTAATTGTCACGGAATGCTGTAGTATAATAAGCGCACGACGAAGAAGTAGAATCCAAAGGTTATCTTTTAATAAATCCACAAGAGAACAACATGCACACTAACAACAAACAAAACCAGACAATGAATTGAGGAAGACACAGGCTTAAATACACTGAGGAACATAATCAGGGAGAACAGAAACAGGTGTGAACTAATGAAAAACCATGGGAACAAATGAGGGAACAGGCAAACGGGGGTATTCCAGAAAGCACGTTCAAGCTCAAACCGGTGCGCAACGTTTTCCTACGGTTTCCGGCACGGAACGACACGTTTCCTGGAAACGGTGTACAACAGGGGCACTCACTTAATCCTTGGTGTTTCGAGTCAGATCCGTGGGCGTGGCTTGTTGGTTTTGACTAAATCTTTGGTGTTTCAAGTCTTACGAAACCTTTACCCTAACCCACACCCTAACCCTAACCTTACTCTAACCATCTAAACTACCTATGATTGTTAAAATTGACGAAAAAACACGTTTGGGTGATCACGTCTGACTCGAAACACAAAGGATTTAGTGAGTGCCGTGCAACAGGGGCTGTATCTCATTTCGTAAGGCTGCGTCCTCCAGAGGTCTCATTCGAAGGCTGCTATGTCATTGAGGCTGTCTCGTTTCATAAAATCAGGTAGGACTCTCCAGAGGCACCATTCAAATGCGACCTTCTTTGACAGGAATTCGGAGGATACATGAGCTGTATCCTTCGTTGCTGGAGATAACCCACAATTCTTTGCGTCGGCCAACGTCTCTTATTTGAATAAAGGCAACAGCTGCACATTCAATCAAATATGTGATGTTTAAATGTTAACAGTTTACAATTTGTGTCACGCTTTTTTTTTTTATCTCAGCAGGCATGTGTAGTAAATAGTTTTACAAGTGTTTAGTGATTTTTAAACGTTTTGAAACAGTAAGGCAAAAATTGTATATTTGTTTAACTCTTTTGGCATGGTTTAGAGTAGAAAGTAACCAACTTTTTACCTCTTAAATCATGTAGAAATCATTTTAATTATTTTGACAGGTGTGCGAGTGCAACGTGTTGTCATAGCAACGTGGTACTTCCTGTTTCCTTTTCTGCCAGTATGTCCTACGAAGGACATCTCGTTTAATTCTAAATTGAGAATCCTCCGTATACCGCATCCTTTAGAGGATGATACCTATGGAGGACACAAGGATGCAGCCTTACGAAACGAGACACAGCTAGGATTTGAGATACGTTTTCCTCTTGTTTGGTGGGCGTGTCAAGAATGTCAGCTCAATCAGCAGCAACATGTATATAACCCACGCGGTATTAAAGAGACAGCTAGCACAATGGGTCCAAGTAAAGTCGTTCACAAATGTGTTCGCTGCAGCTCGGTACACGCAACAATTGAATATGTTCGAAGCAGAGCCGACCCTTCCTATAGGCAAACTATGCAAGTTGTGTAGGGCCGCTGCACCACAAGAGGGCCTCCTTGAGTACAGATGAAAAACATTATAATGTAAACGCGGATTTCTGCCTTCGTCATTTGGAAATTTCCTTTTTAATACTTAATTTATTTAATTACTGTGTCATACTCAGACATCATACAGTGTGAGCAGGTGATGACATGCTTATAATGTGATGATGCGCAGGTGATGACATGCGCATAATGTGATGATGTGTCTTTACACATGGCCATGGCTTCAAAACGAAGCTATCCCTCTAGCGGAAAAACGGCAACAACGTGAAGCAAAATAACAAGAAGGCATGTGTTTTTGTACTATTTCAAAGTCTTAATTAGTTTTGCCAAATGATGCAAGTACAGAAAGATATAACAATTTAGTATTTGTCGACTGGTATACAGTTGGTTTGACTGTGGACTAGTGATGGGTCGTTCTTGAACGATTGCAGGCAGGGGCCACTTATGCTTCTAGGGGGCACACTAACATGTGTCATGATTAATTTTCAGTCATTTTTCACTGTCATGTATTACTGTTTTCTCTAGAAGTAAACTAATAAAACAAGTTCAGCTCAAATTAATGTTCCATGGTCATTTATTTCACAAAACATTGTATATAGTCAAAATAGCAATGACAACAATAATAACATTTAGGCACTTTTCTGCATCTTAAATGTATATACATGAATGAAAAACTACCCACAAACAAGATATCCAAATATCAACTTAAGCAGTCATCTAAACATGAATCACATTATCAGGTATTTCCTTTACACAAAGAAAAAAAACATGAATTTAAAATTTTTCACATGTGATATATGTGGTTTTGGCACACTTTCATGTGAATGCCAAGTTAACTAAATACTCATGTAAAAACTCATTTTTTTTCACATGGAATTTCAGGGTTACAAAAGTTGTCTCTCTGCACAACTAAATCACCTTGTTGATGGGTCCTCTGTTCTTCTGGACTTTCTTCATTCTCTAAGCTTTTGTGCATTTCTGACTCTTTTTCAGAAGCATCTGCTTTCTCCAGCCTTGACCGACTACTATCTTTAGTTTTCTTATTAAAAAAGGACATTATGTCGTTAGGATTTTTTCTCTTCATTTTAACTGCAAATGGGAAAATTATGAAAATGTGTAAATGAAAAGAGGACTCTCAAATACACCACAAGTAACATACAGGACAGTATAGAATAAGCTGTATTGATTACTTGAACTCTGCTAATTCCTTTGGAATGACAGACCATTTATTTTAATTATGAGGCAAAAGTGCATTTTATCAAACATTCACCCCAATAAATGTAAGTTACATTTGATCTCATTTCATTAACAAATAACATTTCTTTAGTGTGTTACGCGTTCTCTGGCAGCAGCTGATTCTTTGTATAGGCACGAGTCACGGCTGCTTTATATGTAGATTTAACATGCGCAACACCGGAAAATATAGGTCAATATTTTAATATGATGTGTAATGATATGCATTTTAATTATATTTTTACAAAATATTTCCATTACCTGTATGATGTAGACGTAATCTCGCTGAAGGCGCACTCGACATTGTTTGCGTCTTGCTTGCGTAATCTTCCTTTTGGCACACAAGCATCATTACTGCCACTCGCAGGACAAACTGTGCATTGCACCCGAAATTGCTCGGTTGTGGTAAAAAAATCCAGAAACGATTCCAGATTTAGGGGGGCAAGTGGGGTGGCCAAGTGTGCTGACACAGGGGCACTGGTCCCCTCTGGCCCATCCCCTAGAACCGCCCCTGAACTTCAGAACAGTTTATTAAGCATTTGGATCTCATTACTCTTCCCCACTAACTAGGTTATATTTGATGCATCTCAGTGCAGTTGTGGTGTAATGGTTAGAGATTTATAGCCCAATGGCTGCACGTTTGATCTGGCAGGCCTGATTCCCAGGATAAGTGTAAAGGGCTCAGCATAGTCCAGGTGAATTGCACTTTCGTTCTGCGTTTTGGGGTAAAATGAAGCTCGAAAACGTTGAGAGACGGCATAGTGTTTTCGAACAATCCAACACCCCTTTGTTTCTAGAGGCGGGGTTTACATGAAGTATGCAAATAGCTTCTGCGCACGTGGCCACACAAACAAAACACCCACCTATTACGTAATGGCGATGGACCAATGGTGGCTCGAGGGTTCTGTTCTGTTTGGTTTGCTGCTGCGAACTAGTGAAACGAATTGTCATTTGGACCAGATTTTGTTCAATTTCGAATGTAGTATGCAGAGCCCTTAATTATGGTTATCACCAATGGCATAGTGTTTAAAGATTTAATGTCCTTTTATCACTTTAATTCATACACATAATAAATTACATCAAATGACTTTTAAGTGTTTTCATACTATATGTATTTCTCAATTTATTATTTTTTTCTGATCCTCAGCCTCCTTGGTATTGAAAGGCCTTTCTCCAAATTACAATTTATGATTGGTCTTTCAAGACAGGCCTTTTACACCTCATTTAACATTTTGAAAGCCATGACTTTTTAGCAAACAAAGTAAAAAAAAGAAAGAAAATGTATGTGTATTTGAAAGGGATATATTAGGCTACATGACATATTGGACATGTGACTGGGCCTAACATTTTAAACCTCTACCTCTGTCAACAGCAGACCTTCATCCTCTACTGCAAATGAATTATCATACATAGCATTACACAAGTGTGGCGAGGGGGGCGTGGTGTAGCGAGGGATGCGGCAGGAGAGAGAGCCGGGAGACGAGCGGTAAGTGAGTGGAGTAATTGCAAACAGCCAACACCTGTCTCTCGTTCCAGTAAGGGCGCGGGGAGAAAATATAAACACCCGAGGAAGGCACAATGGGAGAGAGAGACGGACTCGACACGGACTGCCACGTACCCAAACCTCTCAGTCAGGAAAGGAGGACTCTTGCTGGATTCTGAGGGTCGCAAGCCAGGCTGAAGGAAAAGCCGTGGATTTATGTGCTGTTTACTTTGCTTACTATTTTGTGTCTCTTGTGGAATAAAGTTCGTGTCAGTCTCGCCAACCTCGTCCTCTTCCTTCCTTATCCTAGCGAACCCGCTACANATGCGACCTTCTTTGACAGGAATTCGGAGAATACATGAGCTGTATCCTTCGTTGCTGGAGATAACCCACAATTCTTTGCGTCGGCCAACGTCTCTTATTTGAATAAACGGCAACAGCTGCACATTCAATCAAATATGTGATGTTTAAATGTTAACAGTTTACAATTTGTGTCACGCTTTTTTTTAATCTCAGCAGGCATGTGTAGTAAATAGTTTTACAAGTGTTTAGTGATTTTTAAACGTTTTGAAACAGTAAGGCAAAAATTGTATATTTGTTTAACTCTTTTGGCATGGTTTAGAGTAGAAAGTAACCAACTTTTTACCTCTTAAATCATGTAGAAATCATTTTAATTATTTTGACAGGTGTGCGAGTGCAACGTGTTGTCATAGCAACGTGGTACTTCCTGTTTCCTTTTCTGCCAGTATGTCCTACGAAGGACATCTCGTTTAATTCTAAATTGAGAATCCTCCGTATACCGCATCCTTTAGAGGATGATACCTATGGAGGACACAAGGATGCAGCCTTACGAAACGAGACACAGCTAGGATTTGAGATACGTTTTCCTCTTGTTTGGTGGGCGTGTCAAGAATGTCAGCTCAATCAGCAGCAACATGTATATAACCCACGCGGTATTAAAGAGACAGCTGGCACAATGGGTCCAAGTAAAGTCGTTCACAAATGTGTTCGCTGCAGCTCGGTACACGCAACAATTGAATATGTTCGAAGCAGAGCCGACCCTTCCTATGGGCAAACTATGCAAGTTGTGTAGGGCCGCTGCACCACAAGAGGGCCTCCTTGAGTACAGATGAAAAACATTATAATGTAAACGCGGATTTCTGCCTTCGTCATTTGGAAATTTCCTTTTTAATACTTAATTTATTTAATTACTGTGTCATACTCAGACATCATACAGTGTGCGCAGGTGATGACATGCTTATAATGTGATGATGCGCAGGTGGTGACATGCGCATAATGTGATGATGTGTCTTTACACATGGCCATGGCTTCAAAACGAAGCTATCCCTCTAGCGGAAAAACGGCAACAACGTGAAGCAAAATAACAAGAAGGCATGTGTTTTTGTACTATTTCAAAGTCTTATTTAGTTTTGCCAAATGATGCAAGTACAGAAAGATATAACAATTTAGTATTTGTCGACTGGTATACAGTTGGTTTGACTGTGGACTAGTGATGGGTCGTTCTTGAACGATTGCAGGCAGGGGCCACTTATGCTTCTAGGGGGCACACTAACATGTGTCATGATTAATTTTCAGTCATTTTTCACTGTCATGTATTACTGTTTTCTCTAGAAGTAAACTAATAAAACAAGTTCAGCTCAAATTAATGTTCCATGGTCATTTATTTCACAAAACATTGTATATAGTCAAAATAGCAATGACAACAATAATAACATTTAGGCACTTTTCTGCATCTTAAATGTATATACATGAATGAAAAACTACCCACAAACAAGATATCCAAATATCAACTTAAGCAGTCATCTAAACATGAATCACATTATCAGGTATTTCCTTTACACAAAAAAAAACATGAATTTTAAATTTTTCACATGTGATATATGTGGTTTTGGCACACTTTCATGTGAATGCCATGTTAACTAAATACTCATGTAAAAACTCATTTTTTTTCACATGGAATTTCAGGGTTACAAAAGTTGTCTCTCTGCACAACTAAATCACCTTGTTGATGGGTCCTCTGTTCTTCTGGACTTTCTTCATTCTCTAAGCTTTTGTGCATTTCTGACTCTTTTTCAGAAGCATCTGCTTTCTCCAGCCTTGACCGACTACTATCTTTAGTTTTCTTATTAAAAAAGGACATTATGTCGTTAGGATTTTTTCTCTTCATTTTAACTGCAAATGGGAAAATTATGAAAATGTGTAAATGAAAAGAGGACTCTCAAATACACCACAAGTAACATACAGGACAGTATAGAATAAGCTGTATTGATTACTTGAACTCTGCTAATTCCTTTGGAATGACAGACCATTTATTTTAATTATGAGGCAAAAGTGCATTTTATCAAACATTCACCCCAATAAATGTAAGTTACATTTGATCTCATTTCATTAACAAATAACATTTCTTTAGTGTGTTACGCGTTCTCTGGCAGCAGCTGATTCTTTGTATAGGCACGAGTCACGGCTGCTTTATATGTAGATTTAACATGCGCAACACCGGAAAATATAGGTCAATATTTTAATATGATGTGTAATGATATGCATTTTAATTATATTTTTACAAAATATTTCCATTACCTGTATGATGTAGACGTAATCTCGCTGAAGGCGCACTCGACATTGTTTGCGTCTTGCTTGCGTAATCTTCCTTTTGGCACACAAGCATCATTACTGCCACTCGCAGGACAAACTGTGCATTGCACCCGAAATTGCTCGGTTGTGGTAAAAAAATCCAGAAACGATTCCAGATTTAGGGGGGCAAGTGGGGTGGCCAAGTGTGCTGACACAGGGGCACTGGTCCCCTCTGGCCCATCCCCTAGAACCGCCCCTGAACTTCAGAACAGTTTATTAAGCATTTGGATCTCATTACTCTTCCCCACTAACTAGGTTATATTTGATGCATCTCAGTGCAGTTGTGGTGTAATGGTTAGAGATTTATAGCCCAATGGCTGCACGTTTGATCTGGCAGGCCTGATTCCCAGGATAAGTGTAAAGGGCTCAGCATAGTCCAGGTGAATTGCACTTTCGTTCTGCGTTTTGGGGTAAAATGAAGCTCGAAAACGTTGAGAGACGGCATAGTGTTTTCGAACAATCCAACACCCCTTTGTTTCTAGAGGCGGGGTTTACATGAAGTATGCAAATAGCTTCTGCGCACGTGGCCACACAAACAAAACACCCACCTATTACGTAATGGCGATGGACCAATGGTGGCTCGAGGGTTCTGTTCTGTTTGGTTTGCTGCTGCGAACTAGTGAAACGAATTGTCATTTGGACCAGATTTTGTTCAATTTCGAATGTAGTATGCAGAGCCCTTAATTATGGTTATCACCAATGGCATAGTGTTTAAAGATTTAATGTCCTTTTATCACTTTAATTCATACACATAATAAATTACATCAAATGACTTTTAAGTGTTTTCATACTATATGTATTTCTCAATTTATTATTTTTTTCTGATCCTCAGCCTCCTTGGTATTGAAAGGCCTTTCTCCAAATTACAATTTATGATTGGTCTTTCAAGACAGGCCTTTTACACCTCATTTAACATTTTGAAAGCCATGACTTTTTAGCAAACAAAGTAAAAAAAAGAAAGAAAATGTATGTGTATTTGAAAGGGATATATTAGGCTACATGACATATTGGACATGTGACTGGGCCTAACATTTTAAACCTCTACCTCTGTCAACAGCAGACCTTCATCCTCTACTGCAAATGAATTATCATACATAGCATTACACAAGTGTGGCGAGGGGGGCGTGGTGTAGCGAGGGATGCGGCAGGAGAGAGAGCCGGGAGACGAGCGGTAAGTGAGTGGAGTAATTGCAAACAGCCAACACCTGTCTCTCGTTCCAGTAAGGGCGCGGGGAGAAAATATAAACACCCGAGGAAGGCACAATGGGAGAGAGAGACGGACTCGACACGGACTGCCACGTACCCAAACCTCTCAGTCAGGAAAGGAGGACTCTTGCTGGATTCTGAGGGTCGCAAGCCAGGCTGAAGGAAAAGCCGTGGATTTATGTGCTGTTTACTTTGCTTACTATTTTGTGTCTCTTGTGGAATAAAGTTCGTGTCAGTCTCGCCAACCTCGTCCTCTTCCTTCCTTATCCTAGCGAACCCGCTACAAAAAGTTTTTCCAAAATTAAGACAACTGTAGCAGTTTCTACAATTAAAAGAACCCCCATTAATATGACTACATCAGCAACTGCAGCAAATAAAACTGAATGCAAAGTCAGTTTAAAAAAAAGTAGGTTTTTTTAAGTAACATACAGAGAAGGAATAAAAAAAAGGTTCAATACTAACTACAAAATTAGCAATGTGATCAAGTACATATACATGTTATTTTAATGTGTCTACCATGGCATTTTACCAAAATTGTGTTGTGTATCCAAAGCGACTTACAAGTAGGAGAGCATATAAACATTTTGTCAACACGTTAAACAGTACCGTTAGTTTACAAGGCCATGCTACTAGGAGGATTAAAGCTGGAGTAAGCAAAGGAGAGAATGAACAAATAATATATATATATATATTTTTTTTTGGAGAGACAGACAGTCAGACAGTTATTAGTCCGTCAAATAAATGCGGAACAGGTATGTTTTGAGCTGTATTTTGAAAGTTGTGAAGGATACTGCAATTTGGCTGGAGGCTGGCAGTTCAAGAGAAATAAAGCTGTGTGTCATCTGCATAAAAATGGTATGAGAACCCATGTGCCTTAATAATTGGACCCAGGGAGGTGGTATACAGGTGCTGGTCATATAATTAGAATGTCATCAAAAAGTTGATTTATTTCACTAATTCCATTCAAAAAGTGAAACTTGTTATTATATTCACTCATTACACACAGACTGATATATTTCAAATGTTCATTTCTTTTAATTTGATGATTATAACTGACAACTAATGAAAATCCCAAATTCAGCATCTCAGAAAATTAGAATATTACTTAAGACCAATACAAAGAAAGGATTTTTAGAAATCTTGGCCAACTGAAAAGTATGAGCATTCACGGAATTATTGGGGTGCTTATGTGCGGGTGTCGCTTGGGGTCCAGAGGCACAGGGAGTCGGCGCGCTTGTGCAGGCGGGAGAGGCTGTTACAGGGGAGGCGAGCGGATCCGAGGGGCGAATCCTCTCGGAACGCGATGACTTTCCTCTGGAACAGTCCCGGGACGAATCACTCAAGTTCGCCTGGGAACAGGTTCGCTATGTGGACGGCCAACCTCTCCAACCTGACCGACCGCGCTCCTACCCTTATTTTGCAATTATAAAAGACCGGTTGTATCGAGTGGCCCAAGACGCTCAAACAAAAGAAGATACAACCCAGTTGTTGGTACCACGGGGCCGCCGGGAAATGCTTTTCCAGGCGGCACATTGTAATCCTATGGCGGGGCATTTAGGACAAAACTCGACACTAAACCGTCTCATGGCCCGATTCTTTTGGCCGGGCATTCACGAGAACGTACGCAGATGGTGCGCGTCGTGTCGTGAATGTCAGTTGGTAAACCCTTCGGCCTCCCCAAAAGCGCCATTGCGCCCTCTACCGCTAATGCAGGTCCCCTTCGATAGAATTGGTATGGACCTCATCGGGCCATTAGAGCGGTCAGCGAGAGGACATCGATTTGCATTAGTCTTAGTGGATTATGCAACCCGATATCCCGAGGCAGTGCCGCTCCACAGCATCTCCGCTAAGAGTGTGGCGGAGGCACTGTTTCGCGTCATCTCCCGCGTGGGGATCCCCCGGGAGATCCTCACGGATCAAGGCACGGCGTTCATGTCACGCACGATACGCGAGCTGTATGAATTATTGGGCATTAAATCGGTCCGTACCAGCATCTTTCACCCTCAAACAGACGGGTTGGTAGAACGGTTTAATCGCACGTTGAAAACCATGATTCGTAAGTTCGTACACGAGGACGCCAAAAATTGGGATAAATGGTTAGAACCCCTCTTATTCGCTGTGCGGGAGGTCCCGCAAGCCTCCACGGGGTTTTCCCCCTTCGAGCTTCTCTTTGGACGCCAGCCCCGAGGGGTTTTGGACGTCCTGAGAGAGACTTGGGAGGACGGACCCTCCAACAGCAAGAATGAAATTCAACATGTCCTGGACCTGAGAACAAAGCTCCATACACTGGGGCGGCTATCTATGGAGAATTTGTTACAGGCCCAGGATAAACAGAGCCGGCTGTATAACAGGGGAACCAACCTCCGGAAATTTTCACCGGGAGAAAAAGTGCTTGTATTACTCCCCACCTCGAGTTCCAAATTACTAGCCAAGTGGCAAGGGCCGTTTAAGGTCACACGGCAAGTGGGAGATCTTGATTATGAAGTAATACGGTCAGATAGGAGCGGGGCACGTCAAATTTACCACCTCAATCTCCTTAAAAAATGGCAGGAGGTGGAGCCCGTGTTGCTGGCGACGGTAATTAGCGGAGAGGATGATCTGGGACCAGAAGCGAATATAAAACCACAATCACTCGCTCTGGCTCCGGGGGGAGATCACCTCTCACCCTCCCAACTCACGGACATAGCCAGGTTGCAGGCGGAATTCGCGGACTTGTTCTCGCCCCTTCCGGGATGCACGAAACTCATTCAGCACCATATCGAGACTGTGCCTGGCGTGGTAGTTCGTAGCCGGCCCTATCGTTTACCTGAGCACAAGAAAAATGTGGTTCAGACGGAATTAGCAGCAATGCTCGAGATGGGGGTAATAGAAGAATCCAACAGTGACTGGGCGAGCCCGATAGTTTTGGTTCCCAAGACGGACGGCTCGGTCAGGTTCTGTGTGGATTATCGCAAGGTGATCGCGGTATCGAAATTCGATGCCTATCCAATGCCACGGGTCGACGAGTTACTGGATTGGCTAGGCACGGCTCGTTTTTATTCGACGTTGGACTTAACGAAAGGGTACTGGCAGATCCCCCTATCGCCATTATCTAAAGAAAAAACTGCCTTCACCACGCTGTTCGGATTACACCAATTCGTGACGCTTCCGTTCGGTTTGTTCGGAGCGCCGGCCACCTTTCAGCGCCTCATGGACCGTATCCTCCGACCCTATACGGCATATGCCGCTGCTTATCTGGATGACATCATCGTTTATAGCAACGACTGGCAGCGGCATATCCAACACTTGAGGGCGGTTTTAGGAGCGCTGAGGGCGGCCGGTCTCACGGCCAACCCGAAGAAGTGCGCGGTTGGGCGGGTGGAGGTTAGGTATCTGGGCTTCCACTTGGGGCACGGGCAAGTGCGGCCCCAAATTAATAAGACCGCAGCTGTTGCGACCTGCCCGAGTCCCAAGACCAAAAGGAGGTAAGACAGTTCCTGGGGCTGACGGTTTGTGCCCAACTATTCGGACCTCACCAGCCCGCTGACTGATCTTACTAAAAAGGAGGCGCCAGATCCGGTCCAATGGTCAGAGCAGTGCCAGCAGGCGTTTTCCCAAGTGAAGGCTGCCCTGTGTGGTGGGCCGCTATTACACTCTCCTGACTTTTCTCTCCCTTTCTTGTTGCAGACTGACGCGTCGGACAGGAGGCTGGGTGCTGTCCTGGCCCAGGAGGTGGGGGGTGAGGAGCGGCCAGTGCTGTACATTAGCCGCAAGCTCTCAAAGAGAGAGACTAAGTACAGCACTATTGAAAAAGAATGTTTGGCCATCAGATGGGCCGTTCTCACCCTTAGGTACTACCTCCTGGGCCGGGAATTCACCCTCTGTTCGGACCACGCTCCCCTGCAGTGGCTCCACCGCATGAAAGTTACCAACGCCAGGATCACCCGTTGGTATCTGGCGCTACAGCCTTTTAAGTTCCAGGTGGTCCACAGGCCGGGTGCGCGAATGGTTGTAGCCGATTTCCTCTCCAGGAATGGGGGGGGGCCGCAGGCCGGACGGTTCCCCGGCCTGAGTCAGGCGGTGGGGGTAAGCGGCTGGCCCCCGGAGGATTGGGCGAGGCGACTCCTGCCGTTGCTGTCGGGGGAAGCGCAACTGGCGGCTCGGCCACTGCCCGTCCAGAACCTCCTGGTCTTCGACGACCTGAAGAGGGCCATCCTCCAGAGGGTCGGCCGTAGCCCGGAGGAGCATCGTCAGCGATTCCGGTCGCTGGGGCTGGGCGAAAGCGGCCGTCCCTTCGTGATGGCCCATCAGCTCCGGGATTCCTGCGGCAAATGGCTGCTGGCTGGGAAAGGTGAAGTCGAGGACATCATCGACCGCGTGGTACTGGAACAGTTCATCGCTCGGCTTCCCAAGAGAACGGCCGAGTGGGTCCAGTGCCACCGCTCGACGTCGCTGGACGCAGCCATCCACCTGGCGGAAGACCAGATGGTGGTGTGCCCCGGGGTTGGCGAAGCCCTCCAGGCGGTCTCTCTCTCCTCTCCAGAGGCTGTTTCTCTCTCCCCATCTTCTCTCTCTTCTCTCTCTCTCTCTCCCCATCCTGTCCCTGCACCTAGGTCCCGTCCCCCCGGTCCATCATGAGTGCCGCCTCGACGACGGTTCCCACAGCCTGTGGGCTACACGAGCGCGTACCGTGCTCTGCCCCGGGGATTCCAGGATGGCAATGGGTCCACCCTCTCTCCGCGCCCTTCCCGTGCTCCACTTCCCGCCACTCGGATGGCGGAGACGCCTGGGCCGGCCTTTTGGCGATGTGGAGACCCGGACCATTGGGTCGATGGTGTCCAGTGATGGAGATCGGTACGATGATCCGGGTTCCCGACACGCCGCAAGCTGCCCCAGGTCAGAACGGAGGGTACCAAATTCCTGTGAGTATGGGGGGGTACATACCCGGCTCTGGTGGATTCCGGTTGTAACCAGACCTCCATCCATCAAAGCCTGGTTCGGCCCGGGGCATTGGATAATAGCCGCATGGTTCGGGTACGGTGCGTACACGGGGATGTGGTGAGATATCCTTTAATTCCCATCTTTATTCAATTCAGGGGAGAAAAGCATAGAGTGGAGGTGGCGGTTAACCCACACCTCCGACACCCGCTGATCTTGGGAACCAATTGGCCAGCATTCACGGAATTATTGGGGTGCTTATGTGCGGGTGTCGCTTGGGGTCCAGAGGCACAGGGAGTCGGCGCGCTTGTGCAGGCGGGAGAGGCTGTTACAGGGGAGGCGAGCGGATCCGAGGGGCGAATCCTCTCGGAACGCGATGACTTTCCTCTGGAACAGTCCCGGGACGAATCACTCAAGTTCGCCTGGGAACAGGTTCGCTATGTGGACGGCCAACCTCTCCAACCTGACCGACCGCGCTCCTACCCTTATTTTGCAATTATAAAAGACCGGTTGTATCGAGTGGCCCAAGACGCTCAAACAAAAGAAGATACAACCCAGTTGTTGGTACCACGGGGCCGCCGGGAAATGCTTTTCCAGGCGGCACATTGTAATCCTATGGCGGGGCATTTAGGACAAAACTCGACACTAAACCGTCTCATGGCCCGATTCTTTTGGCCGGGCATTCACGAGAACGTACGCAGATGGTGCGCGTCGTGTCGTGAATGTCAGTTGGTAAACCCTTCGGCCTCCCCAAAAGCGCCATTGCGCCCTCTACCGCTAATGCAGGTCCCCTTCGATAGAATTGGTATGGACCTCATCGGGCCATTAGAGCGGTCAGCGAGAGGACATCGATTTGCATTAGTCTTAGTGGATTATGCAACCCGATATCCCGAGGCAGTGCCGCTCCACAGCATCTCCGCTAAGAGTGTGGCGGAGGCACTGTTTCGCGTCATCTCCCGCGTGGGGATCCCCCGGGAGATCCTCACGGATCAAGGCACGGCGTTCATGTCACGCACGATACGCGAGCTGTATGAATTATTGGGCATTAAATCGGTCCGTACCAGCATCTTTCACCCTCAAACAGACGGGTTGGTAGAACGGTTTAATCGCACGTTGAAAACCATGATTCGTAAGTTCGTACACGAGGACGCCAAAAATTGGGATAAATGGTTAGAACCCCTCTTATTCGCTGTGCGGGAGGTCCCGCAAGCCTCCACGGGGTTTTCCCCCTTCGAGCTTCTCTTTGGACGCCAGCCCCGAGGGGTTTTGGACGTCCTGAGAGAGACTTGGGAGGACGGACCCTCCAACAGCAAGAATGAAATTCAACATGTCCTGGACCTGAGAACAAAGCTCCATACACTGGGGCGGCTATCTATGGAGAATTTGTTACAGGCCCAGGATAAACAGAGCCGGCTGTATAACAGGGGAACCAACCTCCGGAAATTTTCACCGGGAGAAAAAGTGCTTGTATTACTCCCCACCTCGAGTTCCAAATTACTAGCCAAGTGGCAAGGGCCGTTTAAGGTCACACGGCAAGTGGGAGATCTTGATTATGAAGTAATACGGTCAGATAGGAGCGGGGCACGTCAAATTTACCACCTCAATCTCCTTAAAAAATGGCAGGAGGTGGAGCCCGTGTTGCTGGCGACGGTAATTAGCGGAGAGGATGATCTGGGACCAGAAGCGAATATAAAACCACAATCACTCGCTCTGGCTCCGGGGGGAGATCACCTCTCACCCTCCCAACTCACGGACATAGCCAGGTTGCAGGCGGAATTCGCGGACTTGTTCTCGCCCCTTCCGGGATGCACGAAACTCATTCAGCACCATATCGAGACTGTGCCTGGCGTGGTAGTTCGTAGCCGGCCCTATCGTTTACCTGAGCACAAGAAAAATGTGGTTCAGACGGAATTAGCAGCAATGCTCGAGATGGGGGTAATAGAAGAATCCAACAGTGACTGGGCGAGCCCGATAGTTTTGGTTCCCAAGACGGACGGCTCGGTCAGGTTCTGTGTGGATTATCGCAAGGTGATCGCGGTATCGAAATTCGATGCCTATCCAATGCCACGGGTCGACGAGTTACTGGATTGGCTAGGCACGGCTCGTTTTTATTCGACGTTGGACTTAACGAAAGGGTACTGGCAGATCCCCCTATCGCCATTATCTAAAGAAAAAACTGCCTTCACCACGCTGTTCGGATTACACCAATTCGTGACGCTTCCGTTCGGTTTGTTCGGAGCGCCGGCCACCTTTCAGCGCCTCATGGACCGTATCCTCCGACCCTATACGGCATATGCCGCTGCTTATCTGGATGACATCATCGTTTATAGCAACGACTGGCAGCGGCATATCCAACACTTGAGGGCGGTTTTAGGAGCGCTGAGGGCGGCCGGTCTCACGGCCAACCCGAAGAAGTGCGCGGTTGGGCGGGTGGAGGTTAGGTATCTGGGCTTCCACTTGGGGCACGGGCAAGTGCGGCCCCAAATTAATAAGACCGCAGCTGTTGCGACCTGCCCGAGTCCCAAGACCAAAAGGAGGTAAGACAGTTCCTGGGGCTGACGGTTTGTGCCCAACTATTCGGACCTCACCAGCCCGCTGACTGATCTTACTAAAAAGGAGGCGCCAGATCCGGTCCAATGGTCAGAGCAGTGCCAGCAGGCGTTTTCCCAAGTGAAGGCTGCCCTGTGTGGTGGGCCGCTATTACACTCTCCTGACTTTTCTCTCCCTTTCTTGTTGCAGACTGACGCGTCGGACAGGAGGCTGGGTGCTGTCCTGGCCCAGGAGGTGGGGGGTGAGGAGCGGCCAGTGCTGTACATTAGCCGCAAGCTCTCAAAGAGAGAGACTAAGTACAGCACTATTGAAAAAGAATGTTTGGCCATCAGATGGGCCGTTCTCACCCTTAGGTACTACCTCCTGGGCCGGGAATTCACCCTCTGTTCGGACCACGCTCCCCTGCAGTGGCTCCACCGCATGAAAGTTACCAACGCCAGGATCACCCGTTGGTATCTGGCGCTACAGCCTTTTAAGTTCCAGGTGGTCCACAGGCCGGGTGCGCGAATGGTTGTAGCCGATTTCCTCTCCAGGAATGGGGGGGGGCCGCAGGCCGGACGGTTCCCCGGCCTGAGTCAGGCGGTGGGGGTATGTGGCGAGGGGGGCGTGGTGTAGCGAGGGATGCGGCAGGAGAGAGAGCCGGGAGACGAGCGGTAAGTGAGTGGAGTAATTGCAAACAGCCAACACCTGTCTCTCGTTCCAGTAAGGGCGCGGGGAGACAATATAAACACCCGAGGAAGGCACAATGGGGAGAGAGAGAGGACTCGACAGTGACTGCCACGTACCCAAACCTCTCATCAGGAAAGGAGGACGCTTTGCTGGATTCTGAGGTCGCAAGCCAGGCTGAAGGAAAAGCCGTGGATTTATGTGCTGTTACTTTGTTACATTTTGTGGTCTCTTGTGGAATAAAGTTCGTGTCAGTCTCGCACCTCGACTTCCCTCTTCCTTCCTTATCCTAGCGAAACCGCTCAAAAAGTTTTCCAAAATTTAAGACTAAACTGTAGCAGTTTCTACAATTAAAAGATCCATTAATATGACTACATCAGCAACTGCAGCAATAAGCTGAATGCAAAGTCAAGTTAATAAAAAAGTAGGTTTTTTAATAACATACAGAAGAAGAATAAAAAAAAAGGTTCATATAACTACAAAAATTACAATGTGATCATACATATACATGTTATTTAATGTGTCTACCATGGCATTACCCAATTGTTTGTTATCCAAAGCGACTTACAAGTAGAGAGCATATAAACATTTTGTCAACACGTTAAACAGTACCGTTTTTAGTTTACAAGGCCATGCTACTAGGAGGATTAAAGCTGGATAAGCAAAGGAGAGAATGAACAAATAGTATAATATATATATTTTTTTGTGAGAGACAGACAGTCAGACAGTTATTAGTCCCTAAATAAATGCGGAACAGGTATTTGAGCTGTATTTTGAAAGTTGTAGAAGGATACTGCAATTTGCTGGAGGCTGGCAGTTCAAGAGAAATTTAAAGCGTGTGTCATCTGCATAAAAATGTATGAGAAACCCAGTGCCTAACGAATGGACCAGGACGAGTGATAGATACAGGTGCTGGTCATATAATTAGAATATCATCAAAAAGTTGATTTATTTCACTAATTCCATTCAAAAAGTGAAACTTGTATATTATATTCATTCATTACACACAGACTGATATATTTCAAATGTTTATTTCTTTTAATTTGATGATTATAACTGACAACTAATGAAAATCCCAAATTCAGTATCTCAGAAAATTAGAATATTACTTAAGACCAATACAAAGAAAGGATTTTTAGAAATCTTGGCCAACTGAAAAGTATGAACATGAAAAGTATGAGCATGTACAGCACTCAATACTTAGTTGGGGCTCCTTTTGCCTGAATTACTGCAGCAATGCGGCGTGGCATGGAGTCGATCAGTCTGTGGCACTGCTCAGGTGTTATGAGAGCCCAGGTTGCTCTGATAGTGGCCTTCAGCTCTTCTGCATTGTTGGGTCTGGCATATCGCATCTTCCTCTTCACAATACCCCATAGATTTTCTATGGGGTTAAGGTCAGGCGAGTTTGCTGGCCAATTAAGAACAGGGATACCATGGTCCTTAAACCAGGTACTGGTAGCTTTGGCACTGTGTGCAGGTGCCAAGTCCTGTTGGAAAATGAAATCTGCATCTCCATAAAGTTTTTCTGAGATACTGAATTTGGGATTTTCATTAGTTGTCAGTTATAATCATCAAATTAAAAGAAATAAACATTTGAAATATATCAGTCTGTAATGAATGAATATAATATACAAGTTTCACTTTTTGAATGGAATTAGTGAAATAAATCAACTTTTTGATAATATTCTAATTATATGACCAGCACCGGTATACTGTATAGAAAAGAGGAGAGGAGCAAGAACTGATCCCCGAGGAACTCCAGTTGTCAGCTGGTGAGATCTGGATTTCTCGCCTCTCCAGTATACCTCAAAGGATCTGCCTGTGAAATAAGAGTTAAACCAGTTGAGTGTAGTTCCAGAGATGCCCAGTTTGGAGAGAGTGGACAGTAGGATCTGGTGGTTCACAGTGTCAAAAGCAGCAGAGAGATCAATCAGAATAAGGACAGATGACAATGATTTAGCCCTTGCCTGCCGTAGGTTTTCAACGACAGACAGGAGACAGACATTCTACGGTCTCCGTAGAATGTCCTTTCTTGAAGCCGGATTGCTGACTGTCCAGAAGGTTGTACTGTGAGAGATAGCCAGAGAGATGGTTAAATACTACCCTTTCGAGGGCCTTGGAAAGGCAGGAGTGAGATTGGTCTGTAGTTGTTGACCACTGAGGGGTTGAGTGTTGGTTTCTTGAGTAAAGGTGTTACCAGGGCTTGTTTAAATGAGGTGGGGACAGTGCCAGTGGTGATGTAGATGTTTATAATGTATGCGAGTTGAGGCTGTAGAGACGAAGAGATAGCCTGTAGGAGGTGGGAAGGGATCGGGTCAAGGGGACAGGTAGTAGGCCGGGTGGAAAGGAGAATTTTGGAGACATCAGTCTCCGAGAGGGGAGAGAAAGAAGGAATATGGGCATAGCAAGGTGTAAGAGAGAGATCAGGGATGCGTTGAGCAGAGAATTGCCTGCTGATAGTCTCCACTTTATCAGTGAAGAAGTTGGCAAATTAATCAGCAGTCAGCGAGGTATTGGCAGGAGGTGGAGGGGGACAGAGAAGAGAGGAGAAGGTTGAGAAAAGTTGACGCGGGTTAGATGCAGTTTGGATTTTGTTTTGAAGGTACTTTGTTTTGGCTGCAGATATATCAGTAGCGAAGGAGTTAAGAAGATGTTGATACTTGGAGAGATCAGCAGGGTCTCTAGACTTGTGCCACTTCCTCTCTGCAGCCCTTAGCTTGGTCTGATGGTCGCGAAGAGTCTCAGAAAGCCACGTACAAGATGGTGCAGGACTAGAGGTAAGGGGGCAGACACTGTCAAGACAGGACGTTAAGGTTGTACAGAGCTTATCAGTAGCTTCCTAAATGTTGAGAGATGAGTAAATGGTTGTGGTGGGTAGGGAGGAAGACACCATGGACGAAAAGCAAGTGGGAGAGAGGGAACGGAGATCACGACGGAAAGAAACAGGGTTGGGGGGAGGGGAGATTACAGTGAGTGTTACAGTGAACTTTATAAAGAAATGGTCAGAGACATGCAGGGGAGTAACTAGAATATTATTATCGGTGCAGTTACGAGTCAGAACAAGATCTAGCTGTTGTCCTCCCTCTGTGGGTTGGAGGCGTGTTGGCCCTGTGAAGGTCAAACGAGGAGAGGAAAGCTAAGAAGTCAGCTGCTTATGGTTTGTCTAGGTGGATGTTGAAGTCGCCTAGCATTACCAGTGGAGTGCCGTCTTCAGGGATAGAGGACAGCAGCGTGTCAAGCTCTTCTAAGAAGTTTCCCAGTTGACCTGGAGGGCGATAGATGACAATACAATGAATTTTTGATGGATAAGTGATGGTGATTGCATGGTATTCGAATGAGGACTGGCTGCAAGGAAAAGACATAGGAGTGAATTTCCAGGTGTTGGAAACAAGCAACCCCGATCCCCCTCCTCACCCAGAAGGACGAGGAGTGTGGGTGAAGTTGTTGGAGAGGGCCGATGGAGTAGCAGTGTTCTCTTTACAGATCCATGTTTCAGTCAGTGCCAGAACATTGAGATTAGACTGACTGGCGAAGGCCGGGATGAAGTCTGCCTCGTTGACAGACGACTGGCAGTTCCAGAGCCCTACAGCCAGACAAGCAGACTGTGGAGGGCTAGTGCAGAGTGACCAAAGATTGTGCTGAGGTCTGCGCTGTGTACATTTGTAAGGGCGTCTACTGTGGACAGTCTGAATGTACTGGAAACACATGTTAGTAGCAAAACAAAACAAAACAATAGACAGTAGGAAAGTAAGGGAAATAAATATTAAATGAAAGCTTAGCATTTCATGGCGTGCCCTGCCGGTGTCGCTGCTCGGTGGAGTCGGGCAGGTAGAGTTGTCACGATCTCGTGGCAGAAGAACCCAAATGCAGGCAGGCGTGAAGGGGTTAATCAAAACAAGACTTTAATAATTCAAAACAAAACACCCACGACGGGGAAAACTGAACTGAGGATATATATATAAATGGATAAACAAAAACTTCCCTCAAGGGGGCTACTCAAACTAACAAGCAAAACAAGGCAGGAACAAGACAAGAGACTCACTGGGAAGCAAAGACAGGGGACGTTGAACAAACACAACGAACTGGATACAACATGGGTACACAGGTACAAGAACATACAATCCACGAGCAACAGGACAAAGAAACATGAGGGCATTTTAAAGGAGAGACAAACGAGGGATAATTGACGAGGGTAGGTGGGAAACATAAGACACGGCAGGGAAGCAATACATGAAACGAGAGGGGCGGGGCCAATGACAAGACACGAGAAAACACATGAGATGTCATAACAAACAACTCATGGCTTTCTCACATAGAACCTAAGGGCTCCGTCCCGATCCTGCCACATGACTAGAAATACAGAACCAAGAATGCAGGACCGTGACAAGAGTAGCAGGTCTTTACCTCGGCGGTCTTCACACAAGGAGGGCTGCACACTAGGGCTGCCACTTCTGCATCAGAAATCAGTGCTAATATAATACAGGCTCCCTGAATGCTTAATGGGGCAGTGATTGCTTCACAGCTGAGCCCACTTACTCAATTAACAGCTCAAGGCTTCAAAGTGACTAAAAGTGCTAGGTGAAAAGTAACTCAAGCTAGATGGCTAGGTGCTAACAACAGCTACTTAACAAACAGCAGTTACCTTAAAAGCAGTGCAGGAAGTTCAATAGTCTTTTGTTAACAAACAGCTACTAGTCCACTTCAAGCATACACAGCAAGTTCACTACAGCTACAGCTAGCTATAGGCAGACAAAATGCTTCTATAGTTTTATACACATATAAATTAAATAATATATTTTTTATGGTTTTTAATCCCGCATTTATACACTGATGCAGATTTAAATCTTCAGTGAAATAAACTCTGATTTATAACGTTGTTTTACAGTCAAAAACGTTAAGCTTCCCGGCTGTTGCCATAGTGACTTGTAAAATCTGTGATCCATTGACAATGTCTTCATGTTGTTCCCGTGAGCGCACATTAACTCTGGGTATCTTTCGTGAGGTTGATTAAACATACTCTTCAAACGTGTTCTGCAACCGACATACCCCGAGTAAGCAAGGTTTGGATTAACCAACCCAGAGTTCAGGGTTTAGTTAACCCTGCTTTCTGGCAATACCCCCCAGGGAAAACACCAACTAAAAGTCCATAACTGATACACTAATATTATTTAAATGGTCAAATGACACATTTTTATTTTATTTTTCATGAGGTCCACTTACAGTATAAGGTTAGGTTTATTTAAATTTAAGTTATTAGCTTTATACATACTTTGACCCATGTCTTATCAATGGCCTTTTTGCAAAGCTGCATACTGTTAAATTAAGATTCACAAAACAACTGAAAATGTGCCACATGAATGCCACTGAAATGCAGCTTAGTTTTACTAAATTATTTTATTAAATAGGGTTTTTTAGTTTGATAGTTAGTGTATAATACATTAAGCACTTTTTCATGATATGATCTTTATAACATTTTTGCTTCCTTAAGTTTTCCAGAGTATAAGCCACTTTGTGGGGGTTTTTTGTAACACTGCATTAAGCTTTTTGAATCTGTTTCAAGTGCCTCTATTTAGAACAAATCACAGATGCACAACCTTATACTTCCTATTTCAATATCTGTACAAAAGCTGACACTGCCACTGACCCTAGAACCTTCTCATAATGCTTTCACAAATGATAAACATTGGACTCCCGATAAAAGTAAAACAGGACATTGCACAAAGATGTAAATGAAGCAGGAATGATATCTGTAATTTGGCGAGAGTTACAACTATATTATTAAAAGCAGGGGATATTTACTAAACTGTCGGAGAAGTGATCTCTATTTGGCTGAACTATAATATTTCCCGGGGTCATTGTACCATATGGTAACCAGACATGGACTGCGGCCGGTAACACAGGCCTATAAAGAAGCAGAAGTCGAGAAGAGTGAGAAAGTGGATTTGAAAGGAAGGATGATAATTGCAGAGAAGAAAAACACAAGAGCTGGACCAGGTTATGACGACGCATCGGCCAATTCCATTACTAGATGTGGCTCTTTTAAAGAAACTGGCCCTGTGTGCGTGTGTGAGCGAACAGCCTCAAGTCAAAAGTTATTAGCTGTCATTTTCAAAGACAAATTAGAATGGAAAAATCCTCCATCCCTGTGTGGTTGACCACCTCTCTCTGTCTGAGCAAAGGCTTTAAAACCATTACATGTGTTTTTTTGCCTGATTCCCTTCATTTTTACATTTCTAGTTTAGTTCTCCAAGACTGGCCACACACACACCCAGTTTCGGGCCTGATTTGCATTCCCAATGATTGGGGGAATTCGGCATGATTTCAAGCCATACCGTTGATGCACACTTTTATATCTGAAACATAGCCACAAACATGTTACAAAGTTGAGCATTTATAAAGATGTATCACCTGTACAACTATGGCAATAGCACAAGTATCTCTATAATGTCCTATGGACGATTATAATCTTATGTTTTCCAACCACATCATTCCGATTCTATCTTGATGTGATCATTAAATCAAGATACTGTAGTTGAACCCGACCTGACTTTTTCTGTCTTGTAAACCATGCAAGGTTATGAAGTCTTTATTGATATCTGATCTTTTGCAGAACTCTTGCAAATGTTCTTTATCTCCTCTACGGCCTTCCAGTTGTTTCTGCCTGTTGTCTTGATGTTTACAGGTTACAACCACACCCAAAGTTTCATTAAAGCTAAATCAGTCATTAAAACTCTTTAGCCCACCACAGGTCCATCATTCCGCTATAAAATGTTTGATAAATTACAGACTCCTTCAGGTTAGAACCACAAAGCCTGTCCCAGTAAGGATGATTTATGGCTTTTCCTTTTCTCTGTCTTATTCACAATGTCTTTTCTTTCTCCACCAGTGACAGAATTCCTCTTGTGGATGGTCACGCTTCCAGACCACACTGTTGTATGGATTCGGAGTACTCCTGAGGGGCCTGCAAAATCCTTCTCCGTGTCAGATGTGGCTTTGTTTGATTTCTTGCTTCTTTAAATGTTCCGAGACGTTGTGCATCCCAGTGGTTGAACCCACTTGGACTTTGTCTCAATCTTTTACTTTGTTGGCTAAATGTCTTTCCCCTCTAATTCCTGTTGTGCTTGGAAAAAGTCAGGATAAAAATGCGTGGACGTTGTAAGCTCTAGACTATGATTCATCAGGTAAGCAACAGCTTTCTTCCTAAGAAGTGTGATTGTGTGTTGTATGAAAAAAATTGTTTAATGTGACATCCTATTAAACTATGTGTGTCTTGAGAGAAAATGAGAGTTTTTGGAAATCTGATGAAGACATTTTATGGTTGTTAAACAGAAATAGGAAAACCCGCATTCTGCAAAAGGTTAAAAGTTTAGTATGTCATTGGTTGCCAGTTACCTATCATTGGTTGGTCTCAAGATTCTTAAAAAGTAAGGTTAGACGGTAAAATATCATTTACCCCAGAGTAGGTGCTTCTTGTCAGTAGCTTTCTTGCAAGAGGAAATTCAGGTTAGAGTTTAACTCCAACCTTATTGTTTAGGAAATAATTGTATTTGTTCAATGTGCATCACTGTTGATTCTATTCATTGTGACAGACATGATTATGAATATAAACACCATCTGCAACAAAAACAGCTAAGTGCTAAGCTTGTTGTTTCTGAAACTGTTGAGTTATTCCATTCTGCTAACTGAAACTACAAGAGTAATGCACTCTCACAGACCACACACAGTCTGTTCACTAACCCTTCGGTCCACATGGGAAGCCCTTGGTCCACTTGAAAACAAAGCCGAACTCTAACTTTGTCGGATCACATATATATGTATGAGCTGTTGGCTCACGGGGACGCAAGTTCGAATCTGACCTGGGTCATGTCCCGATCCCACACCCTGTCTATTACCCTCATGCTCCTGTCTGCCTCCACTGACCTATATATATACTGACCTAAATACAAAAATCCTGAATATGTATATATATATATATATATATAAAACAATTCAATTGGCTTATTGGGCAGTCCTTGATCAATGAAAGCCACAATGAGGCTCAGACTTTCAGAAGACTTTATACGCTGCACTGTATGCCAGTGTTTTTCAATTCCTCATGCCC
The DNA here is from genome assembly GCF_024868665.1 of Triplophysa rosa. Classification (NCBI taxonomy): domain Eukaryota; kingdom Metazoa; phylum Chordata; class Actinopteri; order Cypriniformes; family Nemacheilidae; genus Triplophysa; species Triplophysa rosa. The sequence goes on along the minus strand of NC_079890.1, from coordinate 13,433,628 downwards.
CCCTCCCAGAATGTTCAAGATCTCTCCCTATGACATCACATTACCATGAGAGCTGTTCGAGAGGTGATGTCACACACCGTTCGGTCTGCGGAATTGGACTGGAATTAAGAAACACTGTTTTATGCATAGACAATTACAAGTTAGAAACTAAACTAAAGATTAAAAGTATTTCATTCACAAAATAATGAGTATTATCATTTTCTAAGAGGAAGATGAACGAAGATATACAGTCATAATCTTTTCAACAGGTTTACTTTAGAATTTGCATTGGTAACGGTAGGCTACAACACAAATCCAACTCAAAGTGATCTTTGTGCTTCTTTTTTTCATAATACTGTGCCATTTTTACAAAATCTCTCTCCCTAAATGATACCCGAGCTCTTCAGTCTAGACCTGTTAGATTAAATGATAGTTATTTAAAGAGATATTATTTGTGAATGTTTTTGATTTAACCTATTTTTCCTTTAAGGGTCAAGGTAGGTCAGACTGCTGGATTTTCTGCATGTGTTGAGAGCTCTGAAGGCTTCCATGTCAATTCATGTGCCTCTTTTCTGTTCCACCTGTCATCATTCTAGCTACACATGCATCTCACAAACCCTCATCTCTTATTCATTTCTATACTCAAACAGAACCACAGTATAGCGAAGTATTCGATTTCCATTACACTGTCCAAGATACATGAGACACAGATGGCCATACTTGATTGAAAAGAGCAGACTTAGAAAGAGAACATTGTAGCCTACTGTGTGTGTCTATGTGTGTCTTCCCATTTTTCTTTTGTATTCATCAAACAATTTCGGCCAAGTTTTATCATACACATACATTACCCCAGGTAAACAGAATCCTGGGTTATCTGTTTCACATTTCACACTGCTTATAATTTACCAGGGGATAAGAGTTAACACTGGGTATTCATAACCTGATGTTTCACACTGTACATCACTACACCCTGGGTTAACATTCTTATTTGCATATTTGCGGTGTCAACAGTCATGATTAGATAAATACTGCAGTGTAAAACTGACTGAATAAAAATAGTGCATGGTCACTTTAAATAACCGAAAATGTCGTTGTTCCGCATCCGGGAATTTACACCTCGCAAATCCTTTTTGGCTGTTTTGAGTTACTGTATAGCATGAGATGGGTCAAATGACCTAAAAATTCCTTTAATAAAATAAAATAATTGCACCAGATGGACCTTGACAAAGGTAACATCTATTATTTTTTCTAACTTTATTTATGTTAGGCCCGGAAGACCTATCGTTTCATACAGTCATGTGACCATGATAATATTAATAATATATACAATTACATATACAAAATATAGTAATATGTACAATTTTGCTATTGTGATAACACAATATCGATAATATTGTTAAATCTCTACTGTTGTATAATAACTTTTAAAATATTATGTGTCATGTAATTTTATGTAAATATTATGTAATATTATGTGTTTTGATAAAAAACAAATATGCCTTCTTATTGCAACTTAGGCTAATTATTGTTTGCACATTATTCACAAACCACAATCAGGATTAAAGGGATACACCACCCATCATTTACTCACCCTCGAGTTGTTCCAAACCTGTATTTCTTTGTTCTGTTGAACACAAAGAAAGATATTTGGAAGCATGTTAGAAATTGACATTTCTGAAGCACCACTGACTACCAAAATTAAAATGGTAGTCAAAGGTGCCCTAGAACAAACCGTTCTAGGGCACCTTTGACTACCATTTTAATTTAATACTTTCCTAAATTCTTCAAAATATATCATTTTGTGTTCAACAGGAAAAAACAGCATTAAATCACCCCTTTAATTCGCGTTTGGTGTGAACACCGCATTAGGATGGTTAGAATTAGACTCGGCACTTAAACGATTGCTGCTGTTCAGTTCTGCTTCTGTAACAGGAGTACATGCCACGATTGAGTAGAGCACTAATTTGCATATTTATTGAATGAATGACGAAAGGGTGTAGATACATTCAAGTCATTTTAAGGCACGAAGAAATTATCATCACACTGAAAAAAGTAACTTGTAGAATTTACTTAATAAAATCCTCATAACAATTTGCACGAACATTTTTTAAGGAAAATGTGCTGCTATAATTCAAGTACAACTTCCTAACCAGAAAAAAAATAATTCTGCTTATTAAATACATTTCGTTTTTGTTAAAATATCAAGTAAATGTTACTAGAGGTGACCCCGAATAGTCGAAGATTCCATGCTTCGATAGGAGGAGCCTGATTCGACTAACAATCTCACAGTCGAATCTTCGCAGAGGGGTTATGCAATGGGGATCATGACATTTTGGTTAAATGGGAAGTGGCGTAGCAGCAGTGGCGGAGCCAGAGGGGGTGCAAGGTGGCACTGAACACCTCTGACATCCAATTGGACACCCAAAAATTTGATTCGCTACTTATGTTGATTGACATCTGATTTCACCTCTCGTTGAACAAAGCTTTTATTTTCATGCTCCGCGGAAGTGCAAGTGACGTCTCCGCAAACGAAAGTCAAGCGAGTAATAGCATTGTTTACAGCTATCTTGACTCTGTTTATAAAGGAAAAAAGTTGTTGTGTGATGGATTGTACAGCGCGAAATCTGAGATGTTTTTTAAGATAGAAAAGAAGCATATGGATCTCTTCGATTTGCTAAACAAATGCAATATTAAAACGTACCTGCTAGCCATTTCAAGTCAGACTCAGACGGCAAGTTTTTTTGTTGAACCATACCATTATAGTGTTATCTACCTACTTTCTAATGTTACACCTCTATGTTGCGTAAATGTAAAGTTTCCCAGTGTTTTCTAACCTTAGATGAATATAAACAGTCTTGGGAGAGATTTATTTTATCATTCTAAGCAGGTGTACTTCATGCAATCTTTAGAAATGCACATGGAAGCATCGTATTTTAAACAAGTTTCACTCTAGCCTTGGGTTTAGGATTCCTAAACATTTTCTATTAATAGATAGTGTCGGTTCCCAACATACATTGTTTACATCAGGGTCGGAAATTTATGAAAAAAATGACAACAATGTGAACAAAACTGCCCGAAGATAATAGGGGACAAACGGTCCCTGCATAATAAAGAACTAGCTACGACGGACGGTGTTAATGAACGAATATGGATGACAGCGTCTTTGCTCTGCTACAGCTTTGAGCATTACAGCCAATCAAGTTCATCGTATAAAAATACTGGCCAATCAGAGGCGTTTAAACGATTCAATGCTGAAGAAGAGCTCTACTGAAATGCGCCACGCTCACAAAGTTTATCTGTCACGACTGGCGTGGCGGAAGAACCCAAGTGCAGGCAGCGGGGATGCAGGGGTTAACAAATAGTTTATTTTACAAGGGACAAACACTAACAAAAGGAAATACCCACGAGGGGGTGTCTAACAAGACGAACTAAAATATAAAACTAGAAACAAAATACTTCCCACGATGGGGCAAAAAGTAAACCTAACTAAGCACGACACAACGTCTCAAACAGGGCAAGGTAATTTAAATAAAGAGACAAGGCAACAGGAACATGAACATAACACGAGGCACAAGTACAAGTACAAAACACTGGCATACACGCACAAGGTACAGGGTACAACGGACGAGCAACAAGACAATGAAACGAGGACTATTTAAAGGGAGCACAAACGAGGGATAATAACACAGGGCAGGTGAGGGTAATGAAACACGGCCGGAAGTAATACGGGAAACGAGAGGGGCGGGGCCAATGACGAGACACGAGAAAACACATGGAATATCAAAAGATTAACACCCTATGGCTTTCTCACACTAAACATAAGGGATCTGTCACGATCCTGCCCCAAGACTAGAAAAACATGAATAAGAAGGCAGGACCATGACATTATCATTAACAACCGCGTACACGCTGTAAGAAAGAGATTCATTATGTATAGTCGTCAGACTATATGTATAACCCGAAGCTATTGAGTGTTTTAGTGATGTTGGATGTTCTTTGATTGTTTTCTATATATTTCCCGTTTGAATAATTTTTGTGTTCCTTAAGAATCAAAACAGCAATAAAACAGTAGTAAAATAATTAATAAACGCTTCTCAGTTTGTTTTGTAGCGTGTAAAAAGCTTAAATGTATTCTAATATCTGAAAGTAATAATCAAAATGACAACATCAAGGGCAATAATCAGCATCAATGATTTTGTTTTAATCTTGCAGTCCTATGGAACGAGTATATGTTTTATATTTATAACATCTGATATGCTGCTCTATCCACATACGTTTAAAGACACCTCCGGTACTGCTTTGTTTCTGTGTAAATTAAATTAAAGAGTTATCAGGATTAAACTGTTTTCAACATTTTCATCATTTATATTTTATAATTTATTTCATCTACATACATTTAGAATAACATCAATCTCATTACGTTGTGCAATTGTTTTGAATACATTTACATACAACTCTGGGAAGTAAATTATCACTTGTACCCTTATCTGCAATCCTATTATTTTATTTATTTATAATTTGATGCCAGGTCAGGGTTACACACAAATTTTCTGTCAAGTCTGTGGCCTTGGCCACCCCATATATAGAACTCTAGCTCCACCACTGCGTAGCAGACGGGCAAAAATATGATTTTGATGTAAAGAAATGGGACATTTTTAGGGTTGGGTACCGAAACCACCCAGCGCAGGATCGCGTCTCTCCACGTCTTCTGTGCTGTGAGACCGGTAAAGAGAAGCAGCACGTTTCCGCACGCACCCGCAGATGACTCGCAAATGAATGTGTACACCGTTTCCAAACATTTGTCACTTGCTGAATGTTTAGGCATATACATATGAATTAACACTTTGTCTGTAAATGCACGTGGTTCGTTACTTAGACTGAACTTTGCACTGCATGAAAAACAAAAAAAACAATAATAAAGTAATATAACCAAATCACCGCATATAGCAAGCACGGCGCAAACTTTCGGAACTTGCCATTCTCTTCATTTAAAGCAAGCGTGCGTGCCAGGAGGACAGAGAAAGAGTGCGCAGGAAAAAAGGTGAAAGGGACTTTTTAACTGTTTAAATGGTAATATGCTTTATTGCATTCATCTTTTCATGCGGTAAATGAAGTAACTTTATTGGTAATTCATTGGTAATGAACGTACTGTATTCCCATTTGTAAAAAGTAATTCATTATTATCGAGTAGTTTTAAAAATAGTTTTGAGGCAAGATCTGGTCTAGTATTGTATGGCACAGCATTGTAACGTGATGTTTAAGGAAAATGTCCATTAATTTAACTATTTGTGTTTTGAAAATGATGTTCCCCTGCATTTCAGACAGTTTGCCTAAACACATTTATTTTGCACATTGTGCATTGATTCGGGCTTATTTCGTTTTATTTCTTATTTGTTATAAAGGTATATTCTGTTCTAAACAAATTTTGTTAATCAATGTGTGTATGTTTTTTGGTGCATCAATGTTGCGCTGCACTTTGCACTGTACCCCTAACTACCAGGCAGTGGCGGTTCTACATTGAATTACACCCTGGGCGAGACCCCTTCGAGCGCCCCCCCACAAACCCCCCCCACACAAAATTCTGCACAAACAGTTATATTTTATTATAACAACATAAGTGAAAATTGTATTTCTCAATTGCACAAATCCTTCATTACAACATTTGAAAAACACACTTTAGAGAATCCAGTTATTTAACTATTGCAATTACAACAGGAAACACATTTTTTAAGGTGCACAATCTCCACCTCCAACATTGCCAAAGACAATGAACACAAAATATGACAGTATAAATTATCAGAACTTAAATAAATATATACTATATACATAAATGTGCCAAAAATAAACACAAACTTAAGAGTTATACCCACTAATTAACACTAGCCCTGCATTCATGACATGGATACCGTAATAATCATACAGAAAGAACATAGTTGAATACCTTTATCTTTTGCTCGTTTCTCCTCTTCTTCTTTTCTTTTTTTTTTCTAAATTGGGCAACTGATGGCTTTGACCTTTTCCTGTCCATCTCTGTGTTTATTTGGCACTCGACAATCAACAGATTTCCCATCCCCCCAACACAACCAGGGGTCTGTTCCATAAAACAAGATTACGAAATAAGCCAGGCTTATTTTGGTAAATCAGACATATTGTCAGTCAATTCGGTTTCATAAAGCAAACTTAAAATAGTTCGAACTCAGTTACTACGGCAAATTATGCTTGGAAATTAGCCTGGTCCGGGGCAGGCTAACTGTCAGGCTAAGCCTTAGTTGTTGCTTAACTAGAGGTCAACGTAATGTGATGATATTACCACTGATTCTCTGTCATGATGAACATTTAATGAACATTATAAATAAAACTTTAAAGAAATCAATACAATAAATTATAGAACACAATAATAAATGAATATATTGTCTGTTGTTAGATTATATTGATTTGATATACTGTAAATGTTTAAACTAATGTCAATAAAGTTTGAATTTAAACATTCCCCAATAAATTGATAATGCACTCAATGCATGGAGTGCTGCCTACGTATTTCCGGTAAAATCTCAGGGGGCGGGAAAGCTTCTGGGTTGTATTCACCCATAGCAAATGTGCTTTACCAGCGCTCGTTTTGGGGGGAATTAACGTGTAATATAGATTAGTGAAATACATCGTATTGTTAAAATACTACATATTAAACATGTAATGATGCTATAATACAAAACTTTAGTTCAGTCATGACCTGCAGCGTTTAAATACACACGTGACTGTGGTTTCGTCAGGTATGGCTGTGTCCCGTTTTATGAAGCTTCACAGAGATTTAATAATATTCCGAACATGGATTTACATTATTACACGTAAGGATTTAAACCTTAACTGGTACTACAGTTTGTTGTCATCACTTTAAGAGTGCAGATGTGATTGAGCCACAGCACGTCAGCTACTGAAGATCAAATGGTCTATTGGTGAAAGCGCTAGCATTAGCTAATGCTAAAGAATAAACGTAACACTGGATACATTAATTTGGTTTTATTTGTACAAATTGTAATGTAAATAAAAGTAACGTAAATATATAGGCTACTTATGACATTTCTGTACTGTACGTAATATGCATTATATGTGCTTGTGCAGTCATCCATATCTTAGTTCTTAGTGTGTACTTTTTTGTGTGTAACTAAAATGTCTTTGTATGCAGCTGTGACATGACAATAAAGATATTTTATTATCAAAATGTGATCCATTAATGTAAGCATGTATATAATAACTGATACAGAGAAATTGTCAGGTAAAATGCAAATACAAAAACTATTAAATACGCTGTCCATGTATTTTTAAATGTATAGTTTAAAGTACTTCTCCATTTTACTTTATCACAATGCTGACGAACATCATTTATTGTAATCCGGCAAACTTTGTGTAAGCAGAGAGTACAAATATTCTTCTCCTCTGTCATGTTCACAGCTCTAGGTAGAGATGAATGGCTTCCAGTGGGGCAGCGGATGTGTTTTCGCCCCCTGAGTGTAAACGCGGAAGCGGCCGTGCATTGAGTGTATAGCTATAAAAAATTCAAACAATTATATTGGCCAAAAAGATGTAAATCCAAACAATTTATAGTGACCTACAGTTTCAAAAAATGGCAAGGTAAAATGGGATGCCTTGTGTGTGTTGTATATTGTCTGCCTGATGAGAGAGAGGCTGCCAATGATGGTTGTAGAGAAAGACTGATGGGGCAATAAGATGATTCTTTTTATGACAATTAAACAGACAGAGTTATAATTTTTGTAGCCTTAAATTTTTTACTTTTCCTTCAGTTTAATAAAATAATTTTACTGTAGGCTAGCTGCAGAGAAGGCATATTATTAAATAGTTTTGAAACAAAACGTCATGTGTCACTGTTTTATGGCGTTTTTTCTTGCATCTTTTTCCAGTTGTTGGATTTTCAGGTTTAACTTTCATCTTTATTAACTTTTCAGCTATATTTATTTTGGTGCGGAGGTAGAGCTTACTTACACAGTACACAGTGGAGGTACACAGTCTTTATCTTCTTTGCATTATTCTGTAGGAACAGAAAAAATGATTTGACGGGGTACTATTGGCATTTTGTTGTAATGACTAAATATTCCTTTTGTCGCATGTGGTCCCAGTCTACAGTGTCCTTCAGACAATCTGCAAAATACACAATGTGAGCCCCTCAACACACAAGTGGGCCTTCAAATCTAATATGTAAACAGTGATTTCTGTACCTAGACTAACCTGTGAACATACAGACAAATTATTCTGAATTGTAGATATCTGAAATCAAGATTTAAACTCTGTTAATCACTGCTTTAAACTCTTTAGGACATTTACACAGCACTGAATTGTAATACATTTTATACAAAATAAAAACAAGTAATGTAGGTTTAACATTTTTGTACAAGATATTTTAATAACCCTTTTCCTTGCTTACTGTTTGAATAAATTGTTAAGATTATTATATAGTATTATTTAATTTATTTGTATTAAAATATGCTATATGAATATATTTGAACACTTTATACTTACTGCATGCATTGAGTCATTTAGGAATTTCTTGCCAATCTTTCCCTCTGGTTTCATTATTTGCAGCGGTAGTACCACAGTTTCGTACCTTTGAGGTTTAAATTCTTCACACGTTTTGCAGAAGGTGGCGGTACTGCACCAATACGCTGGATGTTAATTGCCATTAAACACATAAGAAGAAGAAGAGCACCAATCACCGCTCTCTTTTCCTTAGCGGATCGATTTGATCAAAGCTCGACTTGTAGGGCTGCTGAATATTAGCGTGCACACGCAATTATCTGAACTAGGTGAACCTGACTCAAATTAGTCAGATCACATGATCTTCAACTTCACTTTATGGAACCGAATTAAGCATGACTGAAGAGTATGGTTCATTCAAGTCAGGTTTTGGACTTTAATCCCCGCTTTTCTTAGCGTCTTTTATGGAACAAGCCCCAGAAGTTAAGACTAAACCAATAGAGTGTTTTCACGACGCGTCATCAATCCGGAAGTCGGCCATGTTGGAGACATTGAAAGTAAGCACTGCTATTGAACCTAATGGAAATCACAGATTTTGCTGGAGAAAAAATGATTCTTCTTTAGAAATAACTGTGAAAATAAAGCTCTTTAATGCAAGTCGATCACACCCCAGAATCGCTATAGCCATGTGCTGTAACATCACGTGCAGTATAATTAGTTATTTTCTACTCTGAACTTCACTCACGAGTCAGCAGTATTGATTGATGACGCGTCGTGAAAACACTCTAATGGTGACCACACAATCGTTTTGTATTTCCTATTTTTATTAGCCATTTCACACAGCTTCTGTGCATGGCACCTTCTCAGCAAGCAGGGGCGCCAATTTGCCAATTCCCCACGCAGTGAAATGATAGATAATGATAGAAAACCGCTTCGCGGTGGCGGCGCAGAGGATTTTTTTTTAACTGCTCGTGCCGCCTCCCATGTATCATGAAAAAATGCCGCCCCAGACGGCTGCTCGGCTCGCCCGTCCCAAAAAACGCTACTGCTACCAGGTGTCAACCCCACATGCAAGCACGCGTGCCCTCACACACACACGTATGATTCGATTATCAGTCGACTATAGGCAAGATGTGACAATTCTGATTCGACTATGTAAATCCTTAGTCGGGAACACCCCTACATGTTACTTAAAGGTCTCGTCAGACAGCACTTCCAACAAGTTGGTATGATTTATTAGTATGAAGGTATTTCAGTAGCAAAACTTGAGAGCATGTAGATTTTAATTTGTGAACTTGTAAAGTAAGTAAGTATTTGTACCTGTACACTAAAATGTACACTCACAGCCCCAATGTGAAAGCTTGTCAAATAAAAAACTGAAGTTGAATGTTGAGATTTGCACTCGTGGACAAAACTCACAAATCTGTCTTCTGCATTTGAAGTTGCAGAAAAATAGTCACAAACGTGTAAACTGGCATTTACAAAACACATTGGCAGATACAAATGCATAGCACATATTTACACGTTTTCCTAGATTCAGATTTGAATTGCAACCACAAATAGGCATCTACAACCTCTCAAACCTGTCACTGCAGTTTCAAATCTTCCCGCCTTGACTTTTGCTACTACTTTCGCGATAAACCCGTTGCAAAACTAACTTGTGCACTTGAAAGCTCAGAGGCGAGAGAAAGAACGGCATTTGATGACGTCACGCGGCTGAGCCACCCCCCCACGCGTATTAACATAATAAAACTGAGTTGGATTTACTCAATAATTTGTTAAATTAAAATAACTCAAACAAAATTATTAAAATCTTAACAACCAAAATAAGTAGATTTTATTCCAAAGATTTTTACGTTTTTTTTAACTCAATTGTTTGTTAAAAACAGGAACATACTTATGTTAAGTATATTTCAATAATTTATTTTCATAAAATTTACTAAGGCACATAATCATTTTTTTCAGTGCAGGAAAGAAACTTTTAATTTAATTTTAAACTTTTAAAAAAGATTAATCTTAAGAAATAAAATGATCAAATGTTTAAAATGTGACTGGAGAAGACTGCATCAATGCAGCATATATCCAGACTCACAGTGCGGTAAAGCTAACATACATGTACGGTATTAGCATGTTAAATATGGTAAATTAGTTGTATTCAACAGTAAATTCATGGGCGTGTTTGTTGTTGCAACAAACACAAGCAGATAATAATTAATCAGATCAAATTCCAACGGTCTAACATTTCTGCTCAGTTGGAAGGGTTTCCTTACTTCAGTTTACTGGAGAGCTCAAGGCAGATCTCGTTTACTCTTTATTGGTACATGAGCTCTGTATCTTATGCCTTCACCCTGGAGGTGCTAGAGGTGAGGAATATGACACTTGCAAAATAAAGCGGGTGAGAGAATACTGCACTTGCAGTCATGAGTCGCCATCTTAATACTTAATATTTGATGTTATTTGTGCACCTAATAGTTGTAAAGGTGTTTATGCCTGTTTGTTGAATTATATTTATATCTAATGGGTTTGAAATACACAAATTCAACGGCTTAAGGATTGTTTACTCTGGCATAGACTACAACTAATGAAACCTTCCAAAGTAGTGTTACTTCTGCAATAGTTACGTTCCACAGTTCATAAGTTTGGATGTTCACTTCTTGACACCCTAAAAATTCCCACAAACAGTCAACCAGAACAAACCGTACCTTCATTAGTGTCTGGAGCACCATCAGCACTTTTTTTTACTGTTGTTTTACCATTCTTCCTTTTTATTCACCTCTTGTTAATATGGTTAGTAAAAGGGATCTGATAAAATACTACGCCAATAGCCTGTATTTAGTGGAACTATATAGCTGTGAGATTTGAGTTTAGTTCACAGGGGGCCTCATTTATGAAACGAGCGTATGACCAAAAACTGGGCGCACAGTCATTTCCACGCAAAATTTGGCATTTATCAAAACGGATGTGAGCGGTTGCTACAATCAAATCTCACGACAGGTCTCAGCTCCTGTATGCAAGTTTTAAGAATTCCCTTTAACCCTTTTGATAACTGATAAGGAATAATGACAAATAGAAAGATAGTTTACGTTTTTTCGTTTAGTAAGACAATGTAAAAATAGATTCCAATGTGAATTCTTATAAAGTATTTTCTTTTCTAGGCTAATTATATGATTATTTAAATGCTTGAAATTACAAGGTTAACGGGTGCTTTTGTGTACAAAACTTTAATGAAATTTTAGGCTACTTAAATAATTTACGACGATTAAAATGCACAATTAAAAGTAAAACATTTTAAACACTACAATAGGCCAATATATGTATATGCAATGGGTTAGCTTACCTATTTGCAAGACGATAGCTTCTTTGTTTGACAAATATGCATTCTAGACAAACACATGATTTAATGTTTTTTTATTTGTGCGATGTTCGCTTAGGGATGGAAGACGCGCACTGGGTCAAAGCTCGAGATTGCCTGGCTTTGTGTGGCAGGCTCCAGGCCGTTTGTGGGGGCAGAAGACTATGGAATTCCAAAAGTGACAATATTAAAAATAAATAAATACAAAAAAATAAATCCATGAAGAAATGTAAAAAAGCAAAAATAAATGAGTATTTATACTTTTATTTCCTTATTCATGGGTAATTATATATTTTTTCACGCTTATTTATTTTTTTCATTTATTTATACATTTATTTATTTCCACTTTTATTTATTTCCACATTTATTCATGTATATATGTATTTATTCCTACATTTATTTATTTTTACATTTATTTATTTCTACATTTATTTATTTATGTATTTCTTTGTCTGTATGCTATTGAGTGGGGGCGTGTTTCACCTCAGACATTAGCAATCGATGTCAGAGCGGCGGTGCTGAAGCTTTGAGGCCACAGGGACACCTTGTGGTGTGACCAAACGAAACGAGGTTGACGAAGTTGCATAGAGAAGGCAATCTAGTCATTTAATATCACCCTAACTGTATGTAGATAGGGTTACCACACATAGCCTACATACTCTTTATTAGGGACATTGCCGTAAAACATTATTCGGTTGAGATTTCTAAAATGTCTTTGCACAAATGAACAGAAACTGCACAACAACAGGTCTGCTATGAGACACTTGGAAGAATACACTTGGACATGGAAGCGCGTGAAATTATCCACTAGTGATCACATTTATTGTAAATGCGCTGGATGGAGCTGATAAGAACTTGAGTTGAAGCAAAAAGACGTGCTGAATAGCACTAACTGAAAAAAAATGCATTGTTTTAACAGTGCTTGCATTTTAAGGTTCTGCAATTCAACATGGTTGCATATTTAAGCTGTGATTTTTTCAAATGTAAAAATTTCATACACAGTTTCCCCGTTTAAAAATTCATTAATCAAAATTCACCTTTTAAATTTCGTTAAAAAAATTCAACTTGTTTTAAAATACAACCTTTAATATTCGACAGACAAATTTCAGTTCATATTATTTCGGTTTAAAACTTCGCTTCCACAAATTCAGTGGTTCAAATTCGGCTTGAAATTCAAAGTTTCACATCCGGGAATCCCAGGAGAAGCAATAGAGCGCCGATTCTGCCAATGCATGATCTCTACCTGCTGCCTGTCCCCTTCACCAGCAGGTGGTGCAAGTCGGTTCTGATGAAGACCAAAGCAAGAAATGCAGATACTTTTTATATGCTTGCAGCACAGTCCACTCATCTGCTCAATTAAGTGAATTTATTTGATCTCATAGATCTCTTCTTATGCATCATCAACATCAGAAATTTCAGGCTTCCTGTGTAACAGGTTAAAAAAGGTGCTTTCACTTGCTTTTGGTTATTATATACATATGGCCCTTTAAGTATAATAGACCTGCACTCTCTGTTCATTGGCTGGCGGCATGTTGGAAACTCTTTCCGGTTTAGTCATTAATATTTGCGCCAGTCAAGAGAGTGGTTGTGGTGGGTGAGTGCTCTCGAAAAATGTATTTCTTCCGTTGCTCTTTTTATATTTTGATGTCTTTTTCTTCTTTCTTGTTGCCAAATGAAATTGTAATGGTTAATGTGCACCCGTCATTGCAGGACGTCGTGTAAAAATGCTGTGAAACTGATCACCTCATTTGAATGTGTTAACAGGTACATGTTCTACTATTTTGTTTACTATATTTTACAAACTGTGTTATATACTCACTCTTGAAAAAGTTTAGTCATTAATATTCGCGCCAGTCAAGAGAGTGGTTGTAGTGGGACGTCGTGTAAAAATGCTGTGAAACTGATCACCTCATTTGAATGTGTTAACAGAATTAAATGATTCCCCCAAGACGCGAAATGGTGTTGGTTGTCGCAAGTATTTCACACAACGCAGATACGAGCCATTACACCTGCACTGGCTTGAAGTAATTAAGTTATTTTTTACTTCAGCACATCGTGTTCACATAAATACTATGCATCATCAGCATTTACAGGACATGTATTGTGTTTGAAACAGTCAAATAACTGAGATCTCAACTAGGAGCTTATTGACAAATGCTCTGATTTTAATGTACTCTCCCATGTGCTTCTGTTTATATGACGTAGCTGCAATCTCAATAAACATTCTTTTTATTTTCCTGGCATGATCTTGTTTTAATTTGAGACTCTCAGAAAATGCTGAATGTTGTGGAATTGTGGAAACGTTTGTTTGTTAATACGAGACAGAAAAACTGATATTTTAGCCAAGCGAACTTCTTGAGCAGGCCAGGTAAAATAGACCAGATAAAAATAGACAGCACTTTCTTTATAACCAGAAAACTAGACCCGAAACGCAAACTGCAGCCAAGCAAGATACCTCACGGTGATCCAGCCGGCGTCCCAGCCGGTGATCCAGCCGGTACAGCAGCCGGTCTTCCAGCCGGCGTCAAGCCCTGTCCAGCCGGCCTTCCAGCCGGCGTCAAGCCCTGTCCAGCCAGCGTCAAGCCCTGTCCAGCCGGCCTTCCAGCCGGCGTCAAGCCCTGTCCAGTCGGTCTTCCAGCCGGCGTCAAGCCCTGTCCAGCCGGTCTTCCAGCCGGCGTCAAGCCCTGTCCAGCCGGCCTTCCAGCCGGGTCCCAGCCTTGTCCCGCCGACGCTCAAATCGGCAGTCCCCCCCAGGACTTCCCCCACAGAATCCCCCAGGACTCCGCGCCCTCGAGCGCAGCTGGGGAATAAGACTGTTCCCCCATATTGTTTTGCCTAGTCCTGTCTGTCACCCAGTTGGTCTTGTACTGTCAGTCTACCCCTTGGTGAGCACCTGGAGGTGCTCATTAAAGGGGGGGACTTCTGTCATGGCTTTTGTCGTTTGCCGTGTGAATCCCCTGTCTTAGTAAGTGTTTAGTTTAGCCTTCGTCAAGTATTGTCTAGTTTAGTGTTAGTCTAGGTCCTGCTGTTCGTTTATTATTGTGTTACCTTTTCGTTTACCCCCTCGTGGGTGTTTAGTTTCTGTTTTTGTTATAAATAAAGTCCTGTTTGTTAACCCCGTCACGCCTGCCTGCAATTGGGTTCTCTTTCACGCCAGTCCGTGACATTAAAATGCAAGCACTGTTAATACAATGCATTTTTTTTTCAGTTAGTGCTATTCAGCACGTCTTTTTGCTTCAAACACATTTGTCTCTATTTTACTTCCATACACAAGTCACTTCACTTTTTCAGCTGTTTAAAACAATGTTGCAGACAGTAAAGTTGTCAGTACTCAAAACTTTGAGTTGCATTAAATTAAGATGAACCAAACACTAAATATATATTTTGATTTAAATTAATGTTTATATAAAATTTACAGTTACTCAAATAACTAGCTATATGCTCACTGATGATATTTAAGTTTGCAAACTTAAAAAAATAGAGGCAATCAGTTGCCTAAATTTTTTTGAGTTAGTAGAACTTATCCGGGTTTACAGTGTGCATCTGTCTCCTCCGCCACAGACTATTTTCTCTTCACCTAAATGATTTTTTAAAATAAAAAACATTTAAACATTTAATGCACATTTGATTGCACCGCAAAAATTATCAGTAGGGCTTAATTTACACCTACATTCGTTTTTACATTAACACGTTAATGTAACTCAAACACAGTTCTTTTAGACTGAAGTCAGATTCATTTTGTTTAAATTTAAATGCATTTTACAATCAAAGTAATTTAAAGCAACAACAATATTTAAAGTGTAAAAATAATAGTGAAACAACAATAATAATAATCAATTATTTGCGGTCATTTTTAAAAAACATAAATATCAAAATATCCAATAAAAAATACAAACCTCAGCTGGAGTTTGGTTCACTGTTGCCCGCAGCAGTGATCTCTTTATAAACTGTTTTTCACTTCTTCTGATTTCGCTTTTCAAGGTTAAAGTTTACATATTTAAATCGTAAAAGGTCCTCTTTTTGGCCGGATTTGTCATGACTCGGGGGGGAACAGGAGGTTCGGAGACTCAAATGCGGGAAAAAGGTCTTTATTGAGCAAAACATATCCACAACAGATCACCAAAGTCATTAACCACAGGTACCTTGTGAGCCCGTGGGGAGAGAGCTCGACTCAGCGCTACTCACGGTAAGAAGCAGTATAAGAACCCGGACAGGAAACCTTGACTCTACCAGACTCTCAGCGGGGAGCAGTCTCGACTTGCTGGAAGAATCCAGACGATAGAGGTGATCCCTTGTGAGGAGATGCCGGGAGGTGATGAGTGCAGAGGTCCGAGACGCCAGAGAACACTGAGGGGAACAGAGGAAGAGAGTAGCAAAAAGCAAAGGTACTGGAGCACTACAAAAACTAGATACTACACAAGGGGGAAACTAAGACTAAGATGCGAAAAACAGTACAAGACTGCGGCAGTCAAGAGCTGGCATTAAACACGCAGCGGTCTGACACAAGACAAGAGAACAAGAGGGATTAAATAGAGGGGACCTAATCAGCGGGGAATGAACAACAGGTGAATAATAATAAGGAGCCAGGGGGGATTGCGAATAGGAAAGAGCTACAGGAGTGTAGGTGATGAGGTGATGGAAACCCGGTGAGGGGAAAGCCTGAAGGGGAGACACGGGTTCGGGGCTAGTGACGTAGACACTGAACACGTGCAGAGCTGTCAAGACGGTTCCCCATGAGTTCGACAAAACAAAACAAACACTCACACAGGACACAAAGGCCACGACAAGACTGAGATCACGACATTACCCCCCTCGCTTCCGGTGGAAGTCCACGATCAGCGACCGGTCCAGGATGTCGCGAGATGGCACCCAGCACCTCTCCTCTGCACCATAACCTTCCCAGTCCACTAAGTACTGAAAACCCTGGCCACGTCGGCGTGCATCCATCAGTTTCCTGACGGTGTACGTCGGCGATCCTTCCACCAGGCGCGGGGCGGGGCATTTGCTGGCAGGGTTGAAGGGGGATGTGACGACGGGTTTGACCCTGGAGACATGAAAAACAGGGTGGACTCGACCAAGAGTCAGGGGAAGCTTGAGCCGGACAGCCACCGGATTAACCACCTTGGTGATGCGGAATGGTCCAATGAACCTCGGAGCCAACTTACGAGACGGCACCCAGAGAGGCAGGTCCATGGTGGATAACCGTACCCGTTGACCACACACGTAGGCCGGGGGAGAAGACCGGTGACTATCGGCCGCTGCTTTGGTCTTCTGGGAGGTTCAGGCCAAAACCTTTCTGGCCCTCGTCCAGGTGCGGAGACAACACTGAACGAAGGCCAGAGCAGAAGGAACCGCAGCATCGAGTTCCTGAGAGGAAATCAAGGGAGGTTGGTAACCCACAGAACATTCAAAAGGGGACATACCTGACAAGGATACTGGAAGGGAGTTGTGGGCGTATTCAATCCAGGAGAGCTGTTGGCTCCAGGGACTGGGATTCTGTGATGTTAAACAGCGGAGTCTGCGTTCAAGATCTTGGTTGGCTCGCTCACACTGCCCATTGGTCTGAGGGTGGAAACCGGAAGACAGACTCGTAGAGGCCCCGATCTGTCTGCAGAACTCTTTCCAGAACCGAGAGGTGAACTTAGGACCCCTATCGGACACGACGTCAGTGGGCAAACCATGTAGGCTAAAGACGTGGTCCACCACCAGTTGAGAGGTCTCCCGGGCGGAGGGAAGCTTGGGTAGGGGGATAAAATGGACTGCTTTGGAGAAAGAGGGGGGAAGGCCAGTGACAAAGTCTAAGGCAATATGAGACCAAGGGCGGGAGGGGATGGGGAGAGGGCGAAGCAGACCAGTGGGAGGGCGGTGGGATGATTTACATTGGGTGCATACTGGGCAAGACAACACAAACTGTTTAACATCAGAATTCAAAGATGGCCACCAAAACTGCTGGCAGACGGACGCCAGGGTTCCCCGGTTACCTGGATGGCCGACCAACTTGGAGGAATGGCTCCACCGCAGGACTTCGGGGCGTAGCGCAACTGAGACAAACAACCTGCCCTCTGGACACTCCCTCGGGACTTGCACCCCTTGACCGGCCTGCTCTACTCGTCTCTCGAGATCCCAGGTAGCAGCCCCAACCACCATCCCCTTGGGAAGGATGGGTCTGGTCGGAGGCTCCCCTCCGGGGATCTCAAAGAGACGAGAGAGAGCATCGGGCTTGACGTTCTTAGACCCCCGCTGGTACGAGAGGGTGAAGTTAAACCGACCTAAAAAGAGTGTCCAGCGGGCTTGGTGTGAGTTTAGTCTCTTGGCTGAACGGATATACTCAAGGTTTTTATGATCCGTCCAGACCAAGAAGGGCTGCGCTGACCCCTCCAGCCAGTGACGCCACTCACTCAAAGCCAGGCGGACCGCCAACAGCTCTCGGTTACCGATGTCATAGTTCCGTTCGGCAGGGTTGAGGCGATGGGAGTAGTAGGCGCATGGATGCACCTTCCCATGATGACTAGAACGCTGAGACAGAACAGCGCCTACCCCAACGTCAGATGCATCGACCTCGACAATGAATTGTTGCTCGGGTTCTGGAAAACAAAGCACAGGAGCAAAGACAAAACGGGACTTGAGATCATCAAAGGCTACCTGAGCTTGGGAATTCCATCTGAACGAGACCTTAGTGGAGGTCAATGCAGTGAGCGGTACGGCTATCTGGCCGAAACCCCGGATAAATCGCTGGTAGAAGTTGGCGAAACCCAGGAACCACTGAAGGGCTTTACGAGAGTCGGGGACAGGCCATTCGGCGACGGCTCTGATCTTGGTGGGATCAGGGTTGATGTCTCTGGGTGAAATTATGTGACCAAGGAACGAAACAGTGACAGCATGGAACTCGCACTTCTCCGCTTTAACAAAAAGTTGATTCTCTAATAAATGCTGGAGGACCTCCCTGACGTGTCGGGTGTGTTCCTGGAGAGAGGGGGAAAAAATCAGAATATCATCCAGGTACACAAAGACAAACCGATTAATCATGTCCCCCAACACGGCATTTATGAGACCCTGGAAGACGGCTGGAGCGTTGGTCAAACCGAACGGGAGTACCAAATACTCATAGTGTCCCGAAGGCGTATTAAACGCCGTCTTCCACTCGTCCCCCTCCCGGATGCGGACCAGGTGATAGGCATTGCGAAGGTCTAGTTTGGTAAAGACCTGGGCTCCCTGCAAGAGTTCGAAGGCAGTAGACATGAGAGGTAAGGGGTATTTATTCTTAACCGTAATCTCATTCAAACCTCGATAATCGATACAGGGACGCAGGGAGCCGTCCTTCTTCTGGACGAAGAAGAACCCTGCACCGGCCGGGGAGGAGGAATGGTGAACGAGCCCAGCCTGTAAACATTCTTGAATATACTTGTCCATGGCCTCTCTCTCCGGAGCGGAAAGTGAGTAGAGACTCCCCCTAGGTGGAGAAGTTCCCGGGAGAAGGTCTATGGAGCAGTCGTAGGGGCGATGCGGAGGGAGAGAGGCAGCTCGCGACTTGCTGATGACGGTGCGAAGATCGTGGTACTCCTCCGGGACCCCAGCCAAATCGGCAGCCCTGACCTGAAACACAGAAGACACAGAGACAAGAGACGGAGCAGAACCAAGACAAGACGTATGACAAGATGGGCTCCAGGCCACCACAGAACTTTTAACCCAATCAATGTGAGGATTGTGCTGAGACAACCAAGGATGCCCTAATATGAGGGGGGTATTGGGGGAATCGAGGATGTACAGCTCAATGCACTCACAATGATTACCCGAAAGAAAAAGTCTTACGTGAGGGGTGACGTGTGTTATGGTGGCAAAGGGGAGGCCCGCGTCTGGACTGAGATGGGTCTGTCTAGGAGTTTGACCGGAATCTTCCACCGGGCTGTGGTGGTGGCATCGAGGAAATTCCCTTCGGCACCCGAGTCGAGAAGGGCCTTGCCAGTGTGACTCCGGCCATCGAATAAGATCCGGAACGGCAGTGAGGAACGGGAAACAGGAGAGGAAACAGGAATAGCGCCCACCCGGACTCTCCGCTCTACGGGTGGGCGGAGCCTTTTAACGGGCACTGAATGACTTGGTGCCCATCCCTCCCGCAATAGAAGCAGAGTCCTCCAAGAAGGTGCTGCTGTTTTTGCAGTGGTGTCAAGCGAGAGCGACCCAGTTGCATGGGCTCCTCCTCGGGGCTGGTTCCGGTTACTTTAGGGGAAGCGTGGGCGTCTCGAACTCACCAAGAGGTGGGTGAAGGCTGCCGGCGTCCGCGGCTGTTTAAATGAGTCTCGACTCGGAGGCAGAGGTTGGTGAGGGCATCTAAATCCCTTGGAGGTTCGAGGGTGGCGATCTCGTCAGCAATGGACGCATTTACCCCATTGAGGAATCGAGCACGTAGCGCTCCCTCGTTCCAGTTACAGGCGGCCGCCAGCGTCTGGAATTTGATGGAATAATCCGTGATTGAGTTACGACCTTGGGTCAGGCTTGAGAGCTGAGCGGCCGCCTGCTCCCCTTGAGCTGACCTGTCGAACAGCCTGATATTTCGGCCCAGAAATCTGTGAACGAGTGGCAAAAGGGTACTTGAGACTCCCATACGGCTGTTCCCCACTCTCGTGCCCGACCCGTTAGCAGGGTTAAAACAAACGCCACCCTTGCCTCTTCGGTGGCATAGCGGCGTGGCTGAAGGGAAAACACCAGAGCACACTGGGCGAGAAAAGGATGGCAGGCATTTGGGTCTCCGCTGTAAGGCGGGGGACTATTGGCTCAGACTCAGACAGATATCCACGAGACGAGCTGGGAGAAATTCGACTCGCAGCGA
This sequence comes from Triplophysa rosa, assembly GCF_024868665.1. Classification (NCBI taxonomy): domain Eukaryota; kingdom Metazoa; phylum Chordata; class Actinopteri; order Cypriniformes; family Nemacheilidae; genus Triplophysa; species Triplophysa rosa. The sequence goes on along the minus strand of NC_079890.1, from coordinate 13,412,986 downwards.
GTACCTTGCATAATAGCACGGCGACCAGGGCCGTAAGATCCGTGACTTGACCCGCAAGATTTCCCACTTCCTGTGTGGTGGCATTCAGTCGTGTGACCTGCTGTCCGAGGGCGACCCCCTGTTGTTGTAAAGCATTGCGGAAGGGGTCCATCCCCGCTGAATCTCCAGTGTGGTCAGACTGTTCTGTCAAGAACAAAGATACAAAAACTAGATACTACACAAGGGGGAAACTAAGACTAAGACGCGATAAACAGTACAAGATGCGGCAGTCAGAGCTGGCATTAAACACGCAACGGTCTGACACAAGACAAGAGAACAAGAGGGATTAAATAGAGGGGACCTAATCAGCGGGGAATGAACAACAGGTGAATAATAATAAGGAGCCAATGGGGATTGCTAATAGGAACGAGCTACAGGAGTGTAGGTGATAAGGTGATGGAAACCCGGTGAGGGGAAAGCCTGAAGGGGAGACACGGGGGCGGGGCTAGTGACGTAGACACCGAACACGTGGAGAGTCGTCAAGACGGTTCCCCGTGAGTTTGACAAAAACAAACACTCACACAGTACACAAAGGCCACGACAAGACTGAGATCACGACAGGATTACGTTTCTCGTTGTTGCAAAATCTAGGGGCGAGGCGACTACACCCTGAATTTATTGGGGCGTGATATGTACATTACAATAGATTTCAGCCGCCGCATTTATAAAGGTACGATCATTCGTAAAATGGGATTGTCGGCATACGAATGTTTGATGAATAACACGTGAACCCTGTGGTAAAATGATTTCTGTGCACGGATCTGCGCTCGTTTCTACGTTAGATTGATAAATGAGGCACAGGGCGAGGTAGTGCTCAAAAGCTTTTATGACCTAAAATCTCACCCGCACACCTGGATGTTCAGCAGAAGAACAGATCCGCACGTAGCTGTGGTGTAGTTTTGGGTGCCCTGCTGACCCTACCATGAACCATGATCTGGGTTTGATTAAAGGGCCCTTTAAATCTTTCTCACTAACAATGTGCTCAGGGCATGTTCTGCAGTAAAAAACTGCCTTTTTCTAGGCATTCCCGTCGAGTTCAAAACAACAACCAGGAGGCCAAGAAGGCCAAGAGACGAGAGACATCTTAAAAAGCAAAGGCATTTTGCCAATGAATGAGTTGAGTTCAGGGTGGCATAATATGTGAAGGGGGTATTTAAAAATGTTTCAGAGCTGTTGAGGTTTAAAACTGAAAGCAGATTGAGTCTTCCTGATTGATTCCAGTGCATGAAGGTTTATCCAATCACTGAATAAAAGAACAGTTTAGTAACATGATTGAGTGTTGATGGATTTGTTATGGCTTCTTCTTCATGACAATTGCTGCGTCCCAATTCGTCTACTTATACTATTCACTAAAAGTATGTACTGTTTTTGTTGTGGAAAAGTATATACATTTTAGTGTGTATAGTAAAACTGTATGCACCCACTGGGACATACTAACGCGCAGGGGAATTTGGTCGTGTTTACCTAGATGACACTATGATCACAAATATCAAAATACATCTCTTTCATTTATTCATTCATTATTTCAAATGTAATGGGTGTCCCCGACTAAGGATTTACATAGTTGAATCAGAATTGTCACATCTTGCCTATAGTCAACTGATAATCGAATCATACGTGTGTGTGCGTGCGTGTGTGTGTGTTTGTGTGTGTGTGCGCGCGTTAATGTTTATATATCCCGGTGGGGACCTAAACGTGAATGCACACCAACACATGGGGACTCGTGTCCAAAATTGAGGTCCCCATGGGTAAAAAAGCTTATAAATTGTACAGAACAATATTTTTTTTAATCTAAAAATGCAAAAAGTTTTCTATGATCCTTAGGTTTAGGGGTAGGGTTAGGGATAGGGGATAGAATATACAGTTACATGTACAGTATAAAAAACATTACGCCTATGGACTGTCCCCACGGAGATAATAAACCAGACATGTGCGTGCGCGGGTGTGTGTGTGTGTGAGGACGGGAGTGTGTGTGAGGGCGCGTGTGCTTGCATGTGTGCATTGATGCACCAAAAAACATACACACATTAATTAACAAAATTTGTTTAGAACAGAATATAAAATAAGAAATAAAACAAAATAAGCCCGAATCAATGCACAATGTGCAAAATAAATGTGTTTAGGCAAACTGTCTGAAATGCAGGGGAACATCATTTTCAAAACACAAGCCACAAATAGTTAAATTAATGGACATTTTCCTTAAACATCACGTTACAATGCTGTGCCATACAATACTAGACCAGATCTTGCCTCAAAACTATTTTTAAAACTACTCGATAATAATGAATTATTTTTTACAAATGGGAATACAGTACGTTCATTACCAATGAATTACCAATAAAGTTACTTCATTTACCGCATGTAAAAGATGAATGCAATAAAGCATCTTACCATTTAAACAGTCAAAAAGTCCCTTTCACCTTTTTTCCTGCGCACTCTTTCTCTGTCCTCCTGGCACGCACGCTTGCTTTAAATGAAGAGAATGGCAAGTTCCGAAAGTCTGCGCCGTGCTTGCTATATGCGGTGATTTGGTTATATTACTTTATTATTGCTTTTTGTATCATGCAGTGCAAAGTTCAGTCTAAGTAACGAACCACGTGCATTCAAAGTGTTAATTCATATTTATATGCCTAAACATTCAGCAAGTGACAAATGTTTGGAAACGGTGTACACATTCATTTGCGGGTCATCTGCGGGTGCGTGCGGAACGTGCTGCTTCTCTTTACCAGTCTCAGCAAAGAAGACGTGGAGAGATGCGATCCTGCGCTGGGTGGTTTCGGCACCCAACCCTAAAAATGTCCCATTTCTTTACATCAGTAATGTTAATCAGCCCGTCTGCTACGCCACTGCCCATTTAACCAAAATGTCATGATCCCCATAACCCCTCTGCGAAGATTCGACTGTGAGATTGGTAGTCGAATCAGGCTCCTCCTATCGAAGCATCAGATCTTCGACTATTCGGGGTCACCCCAACTGTATACTTAAATGTATTAATTTAGCGAAGCCTCTTTTACTGTATTCAATGTGGACGTCACTTAACTCCACCATCTCTCATTGAGTTGTGGGTAATATCTGAATTGGGACGCAGCACATCACGCATGTTGCCATGGAATCAATAAGCAGAAAGATGACATAAGCCATGGATTCGAAGCTTCAACAACATGATCAACATCAAGTTTTTTATATAATAATATTTTAAGTAGTTGATTATTTGGAATACTAAATTCTGAATCTGTAAATTCCAGAATGTGGTCAGATATTTTTGTATAATGACTGAATGTTGTCAAAAGAAATCAATTTACTAATCTATTGTATCTTGATGTACCTTGCAGTTTTATTCTAATCACAGAATATCATTTTAAATATTCATGGTACAAATTTCATGTTGGTTTATGCATTAATTTTGTTTATTTTATAAGCAGCTGTACACTGTAAAAAAAGTAATATGGCAGCTGGGGCACCAGAAAAAAACGTAAAATAACTTTTCTGCAGAGTAAAATGTTTTCATATAAATTTGCAGTTTATTTATTCATTTATCTATTATATTATAATAACATATTATTATTTATTCGTTTATTTATTCATTCATTTATAGTCACCGTTTTTCAAATTGTGTAAAATAAAACAGGATAAAATAGGATAAACCCTTTCAGAATGATACAAGAATATGAAAAAAAACAGATGAGACACAGATGTTTTTCAATAATGCTAGCTGACTGTATTTCCTTAATGTGTGGCTTTATATTGTGTATGATTATGCAACAAAAGTTCAAAGCATTTACATGTATAAAAAATAAATAAAATATTTACATTTTATTCTTTTATATTATATCTTAGTTTAGCTTCAAATATCTAATTTTATTCAGGCTTAACATTTCTTTGTTCAACTCTATTTAGACATTTTCCTCAAACTGTCCACAAATTACTTCAAGATGACCATGTGCAGACTTACGAACCTAATTAGGCCTGTGGCTTCATTTACCAGAATCACATTAGCTAGCGAAATCTTGAAATAGCAAACATGCTGTTTCATCATTACCACAACAACATATCCTACAAGCTGAGAATCAATTCGAGGGGTTGAGCCCAATCAGTCTTTAAGCTATGAGAGGAGACCAAACCAGACCAAGAGTGGGGATGAGCTGGCGCAGAGAGAAAGAAGACTCCAGATTTCGCAATGGCTGCAACATCTGCAGTCAATGAAGCATTAAACCTGAACTTTCCAGAACCCTGCAGGAAGAGAGTACAGAAAGAGAGAGCGAGGCAGAAAGACTCCAGCAAAGAACCTTCTTTCCCTGAAGTTAAAATTGGTTTACGTCTAGTGCTGTCCAGTGTCTGCCCCATCATGCCCTCCTTATAACTGTAGCCTTATCCACGTTTTAAGTCTAATTATTTTGTTGTAATATCAGGATATTATATCATTGTGGTATTTAACCTGTTAAACTCTCAAAATTACGTCATAAACGTATTCCTTTAATGTTTACATGTATTTTTATAACTCTAACTATCATGTGTGGTATCATTTGAAAGCTTAGAGTTATGGAGAAGTGCACCATTTTGGCATTTATTGGACATAAAATAACTTATTTAGGCTGAAATTCATCATATCCCCATGTCATAGCCCCTTTAAAATCATATATGTTTACATTACATTTACATTTAGTCATTTAGCAGACGCTTTTATCCAAAGCAACTTACAGAAGGGAAACAATGGAAGCAATTGGAACAACATAAGGACAACAAAAAGCATAAGTGCAAAAAACGAAAATTGGTCTCATATAGCCTATCATAGTATACAGAGCTAAGCTTTTTTGTTTGTTTGTTTTTTTGAAAGAGATGAAAAGAGATAGAAGTCAGAACTGATCAGTCAGGTGTTGACAGAAGAGATGTGTTTTCAGACGGTTCTTAAAGATGGCTACAGAATCTTCTGATCTTGTAGCAGCGGGAAGATCATTCCCTGAATGTGGAACCGATCCCGAGAAGGTACGTGAGAGAGATGCACTTTCAGCTGTGTTCCATATAATTTTGAGAGGTTTGCTGTGAAATAACACAAAAATATTCAATTTTTAACCAGTGTATGTGGTTATGGGGTCTGTTTAACATTGGGTATGCCAAATTCAGGCGGAAATTACAAAAAAGGACACTTGAGTTTCTTTAGAATAATAATTGAATACCACATGGTAGAGAAAAAATTCACATTTTCTCTATTTGTTGAGACCTGTTGAAATCAAGAACAATTGTCTGCAGTTTCCTGGGCCCCTCAGGCTCAGAGTAATACATTTTCAAAAACAGACTTTAGAAAGAAAAAAAAATCTTTCTTCATAGGACTGACAACACATACAATAATGTTTATCACTTTCAGCAGTGTTTTATGAATTTTGGAGGGGCTTCCTGGAATATGACACCAACATTTTGTATTTACACCACTGTATGTGGATATGGTATGCATTTAAAATTAGATATGCCAAATTAAGGCGGAAATCCCAAAAAATGGCCCAGAGTTAACTTGGGATCTTCGCAGTGTCTTTCTTAACCCTCTTACCTTTGTTCTTACTGTTTTGAAACACTAATTGTAGGTCAACACTTCTGTTGACTTTCCATTAGACTCCCCTGAATAGTTTAAAGCTGTCCTATTTCTTCCCTTTTAAATCTTTTTTTTAATCTGCCGTTTGGACTCAATTCCTTCTGTCTGATCTCTGATTTGTTCTCAAGTCGCACAGAGTGGTCGCTGAGAAGAACCAGGACCGCAAGACTGACATTCCCTTCAATTCAGGACTTGTTAAGGAGCTACAAGTCAAATGTAAATCTGTGAGACAATTTTTGCCCATGCCAGAGAACTGCATTTGGGTGTGACATTCCTGCATTTGAGTACTCTTGAATTGATGGTTTTCCAAACGGGCCATTTGTGGCCTGTAGCTAAAGCAAGGACTCACACAACATGGGGGCTACTGCTCCAATGATCTTCTCATCTCCATCAGTCCTGAAACTAGAGGAGGAAAGCAAATACTGTAAGTCAAAGCTCTGAAGGATGAGGTCATCTGTGCTTTGACCTACTGCCAGCCATAATATTGTGTTTTGGTTTCATTACCAACCCAATCAGACGCATATAATTAAAACATTCCATTGGTTCAATTCATTCTTCTTTCTCCATTCTTTGCTTCACTCTAAACAATGATTCAAACTCATTGCCTGATGCTCGGTGGTAAATTATATTAAGACCATTAACTGATGGTTCTGCTTGTAATCTGCTTGTAAATAAAATGAGCATGTGTTGAAGACCATATCAATACCCTGAGGCTCAAAATGACACGAGACAGAAGTCTTAACTAGATCATTTAAACTGTTTATTTATAATAATTATATTAAAATCATATTCAGCTATGTTCATTGATATTTTATTTTCTGTATTTCTCAATGTTGTTTTTACATAGAATTAATACTTTAGTCTTTATTTTAGTGTTTAGTATAAATAAGTAAGGGATAATGAACAGGCAGCCTGTTGTTATTGCAAGAATGAACCCCAACAGTGTGATAAGGACCCGATACGATTTCACATATTATTAGGTCATTATTAATGAATGCAGACCTTTCGCAAGGAAAATGTTAGGGAACAGGTTTAATCATTTGTAAATATGCTGTCAAATATGTTATTAAAGGAAATATTTATATATAATTTTGGTGCAATATTAAACTGTGCCTGTCAAAATGATTTGCAGTATCCGGGTTGCCATGTGTTATTAGTTTTAAGTGGTTGACATCTGGGAATATCAGACCTTGGAATCTAGCGATTGGCCAATCAGAATCAAGTATTCCAGAGTGCCATGTAGTAAGTGTTAATATGTTGCATTTTATTTTAAAACTTTATAAGAATTTATTTTCTGTTATATTTCTGCTTGTCGTCTTAAATATATTTTCAGGGAACAAACATTTAGTCCATAACAGGAGAATTTTGAGTAAGCGTTTGAACCTTCAGTCAAAGAAAATATATTTTCTTTATATTACTATATTGATAATATTTCAATATATATATTTGAAAATATATAGAATAATACTTACATAATAATAATTACAATATATACTGAATAATACAAAATTGTGCTTTTTGAAAAAGCTAAGAATTTGGTTCCAACATATGGAAATTTATTAATATTTTTGCATTATATTTTCCAGTATATTCCCTTTTTTTTCATTTTGTATGGAAAGGCAAAAGAATTACATAAAAAACAGGTTTACAGAAAAGAAGATAAAAAGTCAGCCAATGGAACAAGATAAAATATACTTTCCAGGTTTTGTCATAATTTGTCTTGTTTTAAGGATGTTTCGATTTTTTTTATCAGGAAAACAAGACAAAGATTCTGATTAATAACAGATTTTTTGCAGTATACTGCCAATTGGAATAATTTAAGACATAAAAAGTCCTCCAGAAGATCAATAAGCCTTCTAGTTGCTTGATCCAGACCTCATGGGCTGTTATAGAAGAAGGCTGACAGGGTGTAAGTGGAGTAGGATTTCTACAGTACGTGCATGAGTGTGATGTTATACTGTAGAACCAAATCCACCTGCTCACCTAAAACACATTTGTTGCAGCTCCTCTCATGTATCTTTCACCATCTCTGAAATTCTGACATGAGTAAAAGAAAGCTATATGCTGTTAGTGATCAAAGGGGAGTATTTGACTTGAAATAGTTTAGTTGTAATGAAATCTTTTTCTAAAAAGCTTGCGATGAGTTGATGTGTTGGTCAATGATGCACACACTCAACAGGTGGGTAGAAATATGCTATGATGATGAGTGATGTAAAGATGATTTGCACAGGTGTGAGGGTCAGATATTCAGGAACAGACGGGTCAATCTCATTTTATTAGCTTTCTGGCTCAGGGGTTGACAGGTGAGACATAAAGATAACATTACTGTTAATACTTTTTATCAGCCGCCTGTCAAATGATGTGATTACAAATCATGTTCTCTAACACACCCACACAAGACACAACATATCAAACACAAATCCCTTTCCTCTAAGCAGGTGTCAAATGCTTTTAAAATATGTTTTCCTTATTTTACACTAAGATCTGAGCCAAAACAACATACTGCTGTGAACTGTGCTGCTATTAACATACCGTATTGATTTGAAGTTCTTTCCTTATTGGTATTTGATGAGCACAGCATTCTCTACCCAGTTGTCTTTTGGCACCTCATCATCTCATGCATGAATTCTTTATGCTCTTACTATTAGAAAAATCTTTGCTTTCCTTCAGCATTTCATCCTGTTCTTAAGGGGACCCCTTTGTTGTGGTTTTGGAGGGCGGGGTTGAAGAGCATGATTATTTCTATATTTATTTATTATATATCACCCTCCATACCTCCTAATAATGGTGTTTGATCATTGCACAACAACTAAAACTACAGTTAGTGGGTAGGATTTGCATTCTGACGTCAATGTGAAAGTGTTCCCTTTCTTTACTTCGGCCAGGGCAGTCAGCATTACACTGGTGGGGCTTAAAATCTTACAAATTGGAAAATAGCTGTTTCATTGAATTTGAGGTGGCCCCTGCTGATAACAAATTATGTCTCTATCTCAGCTTAGAGTGTATAAAAACTACACATATGATGGCCAAACAATTTTGCATAGTGACATGCTGCCATATTTACCTTGTGTTGTTGTTGAATGCGCAATGCCTTTTAAGTGCTACAGTATGTACGTGTGCGTGAGTTTTCATGTGTTTCCCATGAGAGAAATCTGGTGAGGGTCACCGAGGTTAACACTATATCCATGTCCTCATCAGCACTCCATTAACAGATTTGTGTGTGTGCGTGTATGTGTGTGTCAGGGTCAGCAATAGGGCAATAGGCCATTTCTAAATCAGAGGTTCACTCTGGTCAAAGGCAGGTCACCAGACGCTCATTAATGTAGACACCAACTCATAATCACTATCATAATGTTAACATACAGAACACAATAATCCATATCATATTTGGACTGTAAATGGATTATGGTCAATGCCATTAGGGACCTGATTGGAGCTAATACCCTTTGTGCTGGCTCTGTCCTTCTCTGCAGGCTGCACGGTTGGGTTGCACTGCTGAACTTGTGTTGAACATTTTTACTGCACTGCCACCAACCTTGCTTCGCCTGTAAATCTGACAGAAAATTTGTTTGGCCTTTGACCCACGGGTGTCCCTCGCGAGGCCCATATAGCCCAGGTCTGTTAAAACTATCACAGGAGGAGGAACTCTCTTTCTCTCTCTCTCTCTCTCTCTCTCTCTCTCTCTCTCTCTCTCTCTCTCTCTCGGTGTGTGTGTATGTGTTCTAGGAATAAAGACTAATGAGAGGCTGAGACCATTTGACTCGAGCTGTAAATCTGTAACCCCCTCATACACGCATACACAAACACATACACACATTGCCACCATCCCCTGGCAGAATTTCACAGGCCTCTGTGCTCTAAAATAATGGCTCATGTTCTCACAGTAAATACTCGCCGAAGCTCTGTTGTGGTATGTTTTTGCACTTTTCACCCTGTTCTCATTAGAAAAAGAAAGAAACGAGGGAAGGGATGAAACGGCTTGTTTTAGAGAGGTGAAAAGGTTATATTTATTGAAGCCCACAGCCATGATTTTTGGGTCGGAGTAATTGGTTAATTTTTAACAACAGTGCTGAGTAGGGCACGGATCTATCTCTATAGGAAGTGACTTTATCACCAGGCCGATGTTTAGTGTGTATTTTCATAGACCGGACACATAAACGTTGCTGTTATGGGAAGCGATGCGGCATATGTAAGCGTTCACTGAACGCAATGTTAACTGTGGTAATAAACGTCTGAGAAAAATATACAGAGGAATTTTGAGTCTGTGTACAGGATGAAACTCTGTTGTGTGGGCAAAAGGTCTCTGACCTCAAGACCATAGTGTTCCTTCCAAAAACAAGCGCTCTTGGATTGACTACTACCTGATTTTACGGAAAATGACCTTCATTTTACAGTGGTGGGAAGTTGCATGTCTCCAACACAGCCATGGTAAAGTGACACATCTTTACAAATCCATTTCCTCTTCCTCACCACCGGTATGTGCTGTTTTGGTACTCTTTTGTCCTATTTTTCTCTGTCTCATGACGGCAATACAGCTATTGTCATTGTTCAGGCATTCGCATCTGTCATTTACTGCGAATATACTCAAACTCAATTCATATCTGGATTAACATAGGCGCTGTTTAGTGTAAATAGTAGAATTTTATTTCTCAAATATTATAATAACATTTTATTTCTCCTGATTTTTTCTCACTTAATATTGCTGAGCAGTTACAAATTGCAGCTGAGATGTTTTTCTAAAATGTCCGAAATTTCATCTGAAATGGCATGTCTTTTAAAAGCCAGTGGAGTTATGGTGGCACCAATCAGCAAGCACCTGAGATGACTAAACACATTTAGATGTATGCATTTGGCAGACACTTCTATCCAAAGCGCCTTACATTGCATTGTACTATACATTTGTTTCTGACTATGTGAAATCCACTGGGATCGAACCCATGGCCTTGGCGTTGCTAACACCTTGCTCTAACCACTGAGCCACAGGAAAGCTTTAAACACACCTGTAAGCAAACAGGCATGGAAACAGGGATGACTGGAGCTAATATGTGTTTTATAAAGTAGATGCATCGCTAGTCATGGTTAAGCATTTCTAGTATTTACAAATGATGTGAAACCAAACCTTTTTCAAAGTCAGACATGAAATGTTTATATTCAATTCAATTAATGTTGACTTCGAACTGGTTAAATCTGAATTGTCTGATTTGATCAGATGCCTTGAATGTTGAAAAAGCATCACACTTTTACAGGAAAAAGCCACTGGACTTCCATGAGTTTGTGTGCATTTTTTGAAACATTAAGCGCTCACCCTCCCTTAACCTTGAATCTGTCAAATGTGTATCGTTTTAGACAGACAATAACACATTTTTCAGATCATTTGAGAATGGATGTGCTTGGGTGGTCAGGGGTCTCTGTGGATTACACACACACACACACACACGCACGCACGCACGCACGCACGCACGCACGCACGCACGCACACACACACACACACACACACACACACACACACACACACACAC